>NC_083582.1:49310919-49418419 GCF_027579695.1 Neoarius graeffei | reverse complement strand
CTAGTCTTTCCATGAAGCCCCTCCAGAAACGAGAAATGAACTGAGAACCCTGATCACTTACAATATCTTCAGGGAGACCATAGTAACAAAAAACCTGTTGGAATAATAGTTCTGCCATTTGGGCTGCAGCGGGGATGCCAAGTAACGGAATGAGTTTGAGAGCTTTGGCGAAGCGGTCGATGGTTACCATAATGGTGGTGTTACCTTGTGAGGGAGGGAGGTTGGTGATGAAATCAATGGCTATGTGGGACCAGGGTCTCTGAGGAATGGGGAGGGGGCAGAGTTTACTGGTGGGCGGTGTTCTAGGTACTTTGGCTTGGGCGCAGACAGAGCATGAGGCGATGAACTGGTTGATCTCTGTGAGCATGTTCTCCCACCAGTACTTGTTCCTGAGCATCTGATGGGTGCGTTGGCTGCCCAGGTGTCCCATGATGGGTGATGCATGAGCCCATGTGATGAGTCTACTTCTGAGATGCTTAGGCACACGTAGTAGACCAGGTGGAAGACTGTCGGAAAGTTGTTGGGGTTGAGAGTTCCTGATTTCTTTATCTAGGTCCCAAGTGATGGACTGTAGAAAGCACTGAGATGGGAGGATGGGATGGGCAACAGAGTCCTGGTGAGTGGGAATTCATGAGAGGGCATCAGCCTTAGTAGTCTTGGAGTCAGGGCGAAAAGAAATAGTGAAATTAAACTGCGTAAAGAAAAGAGCCCACCTGGCCTTGCAAGGGTTTAACCGCTCGGCTTTCCTGAGATATTCAAGGTTTTTGTGGTCTGTGAGGATTACAAATAGGTGAGTGGCACCTTCTAGCCAGTGTTGCCATTCTTCAAGGGGCAGTTTTATCATAGGTAGCTCCCGATTTCATAATTCCTTTCTGCTGATGAGAGTTTCTTAGAAAAGAAGGCTACTGGATGAAGTTTCTGTTTCTCCCCAACACGTTGTGATAGGACTGTCCCTACTCCCATGCCAGAAGCATCTCCATTCCAGGGTGAAGGGTTTGGAAGGATCCGGATGCTGTAAGATGGGAGCAGAGGTGAAGGCTTGTTTGAGATGACAAAATGCTTCTTCTGCTGAGGGGTTCCACTGAAGGCACTTTGGTCCCTTCTTGAGTAGTGCTGTCAAGGGAGCGGAGATCGAGCTGAACCCTCTAATAAACTGGCGATTGAAGTTTGCAAAACCTAGGAAACATTGAAGATCCTTAATGGACGTGGGTGAGGGCCAAGATATGACCGCAGAGACCTTGAATGAGTCCATACTAACTCCCTCAGCACTGATCTATCCTAGGAAGGAGATATGCTTCTGATGGAACTCACATTTCTCTGCTTTGACATAGAGGTGATTCCGAAGCAGGCATTGGAGAACCGTTCTTACATGCTCTTGGTGACTTTCTTCATCAGGAGAGTATATCAGGATGTCATCGATATATGCAATGGCATATCTGCCTAGCATGTCCCATAGCATGTCATTGATGAGACATCGGAACACACTAGGCACCGAAGAAAGTCCATACGGCATTACCCGGTATTCAAAATGGCTGGTGGGAGTGCTGAATGCGGTCTTCCACTCATCACCCCTTTTGATCCTGATGAGATTGTATGCACTGCGTAGCTTGGAGAAGATCTTAACTGATCTGAGTTGCTCATCTCGGTAGGTGAGTTCGCTCAGAATCCCAGGGCGCAAACCTTGGTGAAACACTGCTTTCAGAGCGGGATCATTCCATCCACTAGCGGCTGCTAGTGTTCTGAATTCCAGGGCATATTCTACCATGCTTCTGGAGTCCTGTGATATGGTGAGTAAACTTTCACCTACTTCGATCTCCTCAGGTTCGTGGTCAAAAACTCTTTTAAACTGAGTGAGAAACTGCTCGTAAGACTTTGTCGGCTTCAAGTCGTAGAACAAGCGAGGGTTGGGCGATCGGCAGACAATGTAAAGGAGGAAAGACAAAGAGCATAAATGAGAAAAGGAATAGCAAGAGCCAGAAAGACGAGAGTCAGTCAGAAACAACAAGGCTTGGTATGAACTGGTGAGAGCAGAATGATACTTCGCATTGGGTTAGTGTGAGAGAGAGAGGTTTATATAGGTAGGGAGACTCATTAAGATGATGGGTGTCAGCTGATGTCAATAGTCTGGAGACAGAGGGTGCTGTGAGTTTTGGGGAGTGTAGTCCATGGTGTCCATGTTTGTAGTTTGGATGCTCTCAGCAGGTTTACTGACACAGTTTGTAGTTACAGTAAAAAAAAGCAAACCTTCATTTTACTCACCAACATCTTCATGGTGGCATCTTCATGGTGGCACGGTGGTGTAGTGGTTAGCACTGTCACCTCACAGCAAGCAGGTTCCGGGTTCGAGCCCAGCCCAGAAAGGGGGCCTTTCTGTGTGGAATTTGCATGTTCTCCCCATGTCTACATGGGTTTTCTCCGGGTGCTCCGGTTTGTCCCACAGTTCAAAGAGTTCAAAGTTGTGGTTAGGTTAACATGGGGTGGCCTGAGGGTGAAGTGCCCTTGAGCAAGGCACCTAACCCCCAATTGCTCCCTGAGCGCTCTTAGCATGGCTGCCCACTGCTCTGGGTATGCGTGTGTGTGCTCATTGCTTGCACGTGTGTGTTCACTGCTTCAGATGGGTTAAACACAGAGAGGAATTTCACAAGTGTACATGTGATGAATAAAGTTGTTCTTCTTCTTGATACTTGTTTGGTAAAACCAGATTGTCAGACTCTGAGATCACTGTCCACATTTCATGTCCAAGCAGAACGTAACACTAAGCCTCCCATGATCCAGGATGACGGGACAGTACAGAAGTGTGCATATTTAATAAGCATGATGGAACACTGGAACATTTTTGACTGGAATAATTGTAAGCTGGGTGCGATTTGCTGGGGGGGATGGTGGGGATCATCCCCCCTCTGGTTTTTATCTCTGCTGAAAAAAAATCCTCGGGGACAACCCTGTCAATAAAACAAACAAACCAAAAAAAAAGTTGACATGACAGGCATGTTGTGACACTGTTTTCTATGGTCTACATTGCACTCACTTTCAAAATGACCCGAAGTGGCAGCTTTGATGTTCACGAACGTCTAGGGTTGCCAACCGTCCCGTATTGGGCGGGACATCCCGTTTTTTGGGTAATTTTAATTTGTCCCGTCAGGGACAGATCCTGCCCCTCACTCCAATGCTGTGGTGTAAATCGCGTAATTGCCGTGAGAAGCGCTATTACCGCGAGTTGCGGTCATCTGCGATTTAAAACCATTCACTGTTGCCATATCCTGAATTTTTAAGCTATACTGACAAAATAGGCATCAAATTAAACTAGAGCAGATGGTGCAGCCAGTGGATACAGCCTAACTGTTCGATAAGCATAGCAGATAGCTTAAAAAAAAACCCTTCCGAAACAGGATAGACCTCAGCCTATAGAAGGGGAGCTTTTCTGCCTCACTCCTGCCTTTGTGATGTCTTTCTCTCTTCTTCTGAAGCATTGCAGAAGGTTCTTAGGGTTTTCAAATGGACAATTAAGCAAATATCAGGGTTTTACAGCTACAGCAAATCATTTTTCAGTATATGACATTGCCTTCATAAATATGGCCTGATGAATTATTTGGCCAAAGTTTAAAAGAGAAAAATGAGACAATAATATTAGAATTGTTTATTTTGCATTAAGTTACTTAAAAATATCCATTAATTGGTCTATTTAATTTTTAAAAGCTCTATTTTAGAAATGAATTTGTAGTGGCCTACATTTGAAACACTCACCTAAAGGCGATTCGGTACTGTAACTATTTTGGGGCGCTGGGGTGCGTGTACAGGGCCTGTACCGGTACTTGTCCGCACCCGGAACAAAGTGTCCCTCATTTGGATATGAGAAAGTTGGCAACCCTACGAACGTCCCCAGCAAATAGATACATTGTAGATAATCAGAGTGTGAACGTGGATTTAGCGCCATGAATCACATCCTTACTGATGAGTGCAACAGAATGAATGTATCCACACTGACAGCCTTCTTTTCCTCGCTGTCAATGGGCCAGACGTGCGTTCCTTCCCTGCTGAGAAAGTCGCAGAAATGTGGATTAAAGAAGTGCGAAACGCGGCGGATAGCGCACCGACGGGAAAGCAGAAAAGGCCATATGAACTGCGCCATCAGAGCAAACTGTTCATTTAGTATTCATGTATTTAGTGATTTTCGAGTCACTGCCCATTTAATCTGAAGGGAGAGAAACATCACAGCAACGCGACAAGCAATGCGAACTTTGTTGTGTGTTAGTGTTCGTGTATTTAGTCAGAGAGATAGGAAGATGAATTTACTATCTCTGGTTTAGTGTTGGCGGCACGGTGGTGTAGTGGTTAGCGCTGTCGCCTCACAGCAAGAAGGTCCTGGGTTCGAGCCCCGGGGCCGGCGAGGGCCTTTCTGTGTGGCGTTTGCATGTTCTCCCCGTGTCCGTGTGGGTTTCCTCCGGGTGCTCCGGTTTCCCCCACAGTCCAAAGACATGCAGGTTAGGTTAACTGGTGACTCTAAATTGACCGTGAGTGTGAATGGTTGTCTGTGTCTATGTGTCAGCCCTGTGATGACCTGGCGACTTGTCCAGGGTGTACCCCGCCTTTCGCCCGTAGTCAGCTGGGATAGGCTAAAGCGGCTAGAGATAATGAGATGAGATGGTTTAGTGTTCGTTTTCATTTAGTGTTATTCATTTGATATCATCGGATGTTATTGAGCTGTTAGCCTATTGTTACCTTAATTTTGTGACGTTTCATGATTAAAAAAAAAAAAACATCCCCCCTTCTGGTTTTTTGACAAATCGCACCCTGATTGTAAGCATACAATTATTCCTTTGCTATGTTTACAGATCACTTTAAGAGTGGTTCACAATTTTATCCATATAATTCTGTGGAATTTGCAGGAACAATATGATTCATTAATAGGTCTGAATACTGAGGTGTTCAATTTCTGTATTAATTTCTCAATGCAGGTGCATAACTCAACTCAGCTAATCTGTTTAACTCTGTAAAGAAACTTAAAGTTATCAAATAGTTTGGTCATTAACCATTGTTAAGCTATTAGTACCTTATTAATCTTATTCACCTGAGACTCAGATACACAGGGCTGTATGCAACATGTAGGGTGTCTATGGTTATTATACTGCTTTAACAGAGGAAGGTAGAAAGTATGTGTCGGCTTGCGGGTACTTCAAAAATATATGTTTTAGTGCACTAGGTCCAAAAAGGTCTTCAGAACAGGTCTTGGCTTAAGTATAACAAATAAATTAGGCAATTCTTCTAATTTTTCTAAAATCTAGAAACCCACCCTGTCTGTCATGCTTTGTGCAATAAGACAGATGAACTTACAGTCAGTTCACAATCAGCGTTCTGTATTTTCCATGGGTCCCAGGATTCAGTAATACTGGTGCTCCATCCTGTACAATGACACACTTGGCACAGAAGCTTGGCTTGTCACTCTCAGCCTGATGAAAGCACTCACTGCTTGGTGGGAAGTATATTTAGTCTTTCATCAGGAAGGACCACTGTGGGAAGAGATCGCTAGGCTAAGGAAGAGGGAAGATATCCTGTAATGATACCTGCCTCTTATTTTACCCACAGATGCTTCTTCCATCTTTCTTCCTTTTTTTCCCTGTATGTTCACATGAGGTCAGTTTTATGATTGAGCACCTACCTTTTTCTCATATACTAAATGTCACTATGTACTAAAGCACGAATGAGTATGTGGATGACATTTAGGCTATTGAGTGGTGCCAGGGAAGAACTAGAGCTAGAAAGCTAGCATGTTTTTGGATATGGGAAGAACTGAAGAACCCAGAGGAAACCCATGAAGAGAACACATGACACTCCACACAGAGAGTACCCCGAGTTCAGGATTAACATGACCCACTGAGTTGTAGTTGTGGTCAGAAGTTTACATACAGTGACATGAATGTCATCTTGGATATGAATGTCATGGCAATATTTGGGCTTTCAGTAATTTTTTTGAACTGTTCTTTTTCTGTGGCAGAATGATTATACAGTAGACATCTTTAATTAAAAAAAACACACTTGAATTTGGTGCACAATTTTTAATTTTCTTTGGGTTTTCTGAAATCAACACAAGGTCAAAATTATACATCGAGGGTCAAAAATTTACATATGCTCACTTAGATTATTAATTCAGTGGTGCTGAAACTTCAAAAATGTCTCTTATCTTGCCAAGGCCTCTTAACTTCCTGTTAGTGATCATGATTGACTACAGCTGGTAGCTTCTCTATGCCTTTATAAAAAGGGTTTCTTTACAGCACTCATTGGATTGACCAACACACAGTAAAATGGGAAAGTCCAAGGAGCTCAGTGCAGATCTGAGAAAGAGGACTGCAGATATACACAACTCCAGAATGTCTCTTGGAGCCATTTCTAAACAATTGTAAATTCCAAGATTAGTTCAAACAATTGTATCCAAGTTATTGTGAGGTGTAGTCACTTTGCCAAGCCACTTTGCTTCAAGAAAACCCAACCTGTCACCCTCAGCTGAAAGGAAATTGGTTTGGATGGTCAGGAACAACCTGGGAACCACCATGGCACTGTTAGAGCTGGTGGAGGTATGGTGAAGTTAGGATCCAAAAACAGAACACAGACAGTAATCCAATAAATAAGATGATTTAATACAGGGAAGAAAGGGTGTGGCAAAAGATAAACAAACAAGACGAAAAACAAGATAGCAAAAATAGTCCAGGCAAAATGAGAACAAACAACTTGACAAAAGCATGAGACAGCCAAAGACAAATGCTAGCACAAAAAACAAACAAGAAAAGACCCTTAGTGCAAGAAACCATGAACCAGAAATAACCCTTAGTGCAAAAAAACAAGAACCAGAAAAATGCTAGTGTAAAAAAATATGGACAAGAGAAAAATCGCTAGAGAGAGAAACTATGAGGAGCAAGAGAGGCACAGAAATGGCTAGAGAAGCAAACGAGACGTTCTGGCAAAAACAGAGTCTGAGAATGGCCTTTAAATAAGCAGCAGTGAAAACCAGGAAGTGAATTCGGGGGAGAAGGAATTCGTGTCCTGGATCCGGATCGGCGCTGGTGTGAGAGATCCATAATCTCCAGAGTGGATGTCCGGGGCGGAGCATGACAGTACCCCCCCCCCCAAAATGAGCGCCTCCAGGCGCTTTAGGAAGAGCGTCGGGGTGTTGCCGGTGGAAGTCAGTGATGAGGGTTGGGTCCAAGATGAACCTGGCGGGGACCCAACTTCTCTCCTCAGGACCGTAACCTTCCAAAGAACTAGAGACCAGAGGTTTAAGCTGTGACATGTGGAATGTGGGGTGGATGCGTCGCATGGTGAGTGGTAGTGCCAGTCTGACAGAACCTGGGTTGATTACCTTTTTGATGAGGAAGGGTCCTAGGTACCTGGGAGCCAGCTTGTAGGAGACGGTTCTGAGTGGCAGATGGCATGTGGAGAGCATGACTTGCTGCCACACCCAGTAAATAGGCACCTTAGAGTGGCGTTTGTCCAGGGGCGCAGATACGTTTTTTGAACTGGAGGGGACAAAAAACTGGGGGGGACAAAGCTGCCAGCAAACCAACCCCGATATGCCTATCAAACTTGTTGTTAGTAACCATAGCAACCAAGCTCGAGCTCGCAACCTGTGCAGTCTGTGCAGCTCAACCAACCGAATATCAGTCTTTGTTTTGTTTTATGTGAGTTGTTGCAACTATGTATACACTGCTGTGCACCTCAATAAACCGAATGGTAATTAGTCTTTTGATTTTTCCGTGAGGTTTGCCTTATACAAAGAAAGACAGCATAGACGTTTTTTCCTCCCTATAAGTGGGGGGGACCGAACGAGGTGAATTTAAATCTGGGTGGGACGAATCCCCCCCGTCCCCCCCTCTATCTGCACCCGTGCGTTTGTCGGCTTACCTCTCAGATGCTAGGGTGGAGCGAATGAGTTTTCTCCGGGCCAATGCCCACGTCCTCCTGCAGCAGCATATGAAGTTCTGGGCTGAGGGTACGGCGACCTCCTCCTCTTGGTTGGGGAAAAGTGGTGGTTGGTAACCTAAGGAGCACTGGAAGGGTGAGAGACCTGTGGCAGATGAAGGAAGAGTGTTATGAGCATACTCGATCCAGGGTAGGTACTTACTCCAAGAACTGGCATCCCTGGACACCATGCACCTGAGTGCAACCTCCAAAGCCTGGTTTGCCCGTTCTGCCTGGCCATTGGTCTGTGGGTGGAAGCCTGAGGTGAGACTACAGGTGGCCCCGATGAGTTTGCAGAAGGCCCTCCAGAACTGTGCAGTGAACTGAGGGCCCCGGTCAGAAATGATGTCGGTAGGTAGTCCATGTAGGTGGAAGATGTGGTGGATGAGTAATTCTGCAGTTTCTTTGGCTGAGGGGAGCTTGGGCAGAGGAATGAAATGGATGGTCTTGGAGAAATGGTCAATGACAGTGAGGATGCAGGTGTTGCCACCTGAGTTGGGGAGTCCCGTGACGAAGTCCAGGGCGACATGAGACCAAGGTCGATGTGGAGTCAGGAGGGGTCTTAGCAAGCCGGCAGGGGGTCGATTGGTTGTCTTGTTCTGGGAGCATGTGTCACAGGCTGCCACAAACTCCTGGATGTCCTCCTTGATGGATGGCCACCAAAAGCACTGCTGGATGAGTGCCAGGGTTTGGGCGGCTCCCGGATGACAGGCCAGCTTGGAGCCATGACCCCACTACAGCACCTGGGTTCACACAGGACAGGGAACAAACAGATGGTTAGGGGGAATGTTGTTGGGGTTACCTTCACTGGGGTCCTGCTCCAGGGCCTTCTGCACGAGCGTCTCAACCACTAGAATGGCAGCTCCCACCAGGCAGTGTGGAGGAAGGATGGTCTTGGGCGGCTTAGACTCCTCTTGGTGGGAAGAAAACATCCTGGACAGGGCGTTGGGTTTGCCGTTCTTGGAGCCTGGGCAGTAGGAGAGCATGAAGTTGAACCAGGAGAAGAAGAGGAGACCAACAGGCTTGACAGGAATTAAGGCGTTTGGCGGACTTGAGATACTCCAGATTCTTATGGTCAGTCCAGACTAGGAAGGGGAGCTCCGACCCCTCGAGCCAGTGCCTCCACTCCTCCAAGGCTAGTTTAACAGCCAGTAGTTCTTGGTCACTGATGTCGTAGTTCTGTTTGGCTGGGGATAGCCAGCGGGAGAAGAAGGAGCATGGGTGGACCTTGTCATCACTGGCCCTCTGGGATAGTATAGCTCTGACCCGACTCGGAAGCATCGACCTCAACAATAAACTGCTTGGTAGGATCGGGTATGGTGAGAATGGGTGCTGTGGTAAACCTGTGCTTGAGCATGGAATAGGCTTTCTCTGCTTCCTCCCCCCACTTGAATTGGGCCTTGGTTGAGGTCAGGGCTGAGAGAGGTCCAGCCACTGTGCTGAATTTGCTAATGAAGAGCCTGTAGAAGTTGGTGAATCCTAGGAAGTGCTGGAGCTCTCATCTCGAAGATGGGGTGGGCCAATTGGCAACTGCCTTGAGCTTGAGGGGGTCCATCTGGATCCTTGCCGGGGAGATGATGAATCCCAGAAACGAGAACGCACTCTGGTGAAATTCGCTCTTTTCCGCCTTGACGAACAACTTGTTCTCTAGCAGTCGCTGGAGGACCTGCTGGATGTGACCCCGATGTTCCTCCAGGGAGTGAGAGAAGATCAGGATGCATGGGGTCGACGAACGAGGCGGGAGGTGGAGAGGAGGTGAATCTGGGGTGGTTCTTCTCTCTCCTTTGTTGCTGGATCTGAGTGTTGATGCGGTTAGCGAGGTCCATGAGGCTGGAGAGGTCTGACGGCAGTTCCCGGGATACTAACTTGTCCTTGGTGGCATCGGACAAGCCGTGCAGGAACGCGTCAGTCTGGGCGTTTTCGTTCCAACTGCATGAAGCCACCAATGTCTGGAACTCTATGGCGTAATCCAAGGCAGACCGGAACCCCTGCCACAGCTCCATGAGCTCTCTGGCCGCCTCCTGGCTGGACAGAGAGCAGTTGAAAGTTCGCCTCATCTCCTCAGAGAAATCCTTGAAACTGGAACAAAAGGGTGCATTGGCATCCCAGACCACAGTTCCCCACTCTCTGGCCTTGCCAGTGAGGACCATTATTGTATATGCTACCCAGGAGCATTCTGTGGGGAAGGCCAGAGGTTGCAGTTCTTGGATCAATGAACATTGAGACAAAAATGATCTGCAAGTACCTGGTTCTCCATTGTAGGGCTGAGGTGCTGGAAGTCTCGGTTCATGGAGAAAGGCGGTGGCAGGAGCTGAAGTAGGAGACGGCTGAGCAGGGGTAGGCACGGCTTGACAGCGCTGCATCTGTGTGGTGAGAAGATTGAGTGCATTGGACAGGGTAGCGAGGTTCTGGGTAATTTGTTGTAGGTCTTGTTGGTGGGTTCCGAGGAGAGTCCCTTGCTGCTGGATGGCTGTTCTCAGATGGGCGAGTTCCGCTGGATCCATGTTGGCCAGAACGTACTGTTAGGGCTGGTAGAGGTATGAAGTTAGGATCCAAAAACAGAACACAGACAGTAATCCAATAAATAAGATGATTTAATACAGGGAAGAAAGGGTGTGGCAAAAGATAAACAAACAAGATGAAAAACAAATAGCAAAAATAGTCCAGGCAAAATGAGAACAAACAACTTGACAAAAACATGACAGGCAAAGACAAAAACGCTAGCGCAAAAAACCATAAGCAAGAAAAGACCCTTAGTGCAGAAATAACCCTTAGTGCAAAAAAACAAGAACCAGAAAAACACTAGTTCCAAAGCCATAGACAAGAGAAAATCGCTAGAGAGAAAAACCATGAGGCACAAGAGAGGCACAGAAATGGCTAGAGAAGCAAATGAGATGTTCTGGCAAAAACAGAGTCTGAGAATGGCCTTTAAGTAAGCAGCAGTGAAAAGAAACATTCAGGGAGAAAAGAAAAGAAAAGAAAAGAAACATTCAGGAGTTCAGGGAAGTGAGTTCAGGGGAGAAGGAATTCCTGTCCTGGATCCAGATCGGCGCTGGCCTGAGAGATCCGTAATCTCCGGAGTGGATGTCCGGGGCGGAGCATGACAGGCACAGCCCTGCCATGAACTGGAAGTTGATGGATCACTGTCTACAGTTCAGATCACCATGGACTAAGAGGCTGCTATCCAAGAAATAACTCCCTGCTCCAAAATCGACACCTTCAAACTTAACTAAAGTTTGAAGCTGACCACACGGACAAAGAAAAAGCCTTCTGGAGGATAGCTGTATAGTCAGATGAGACAAAGATTGGCCACAATGACCATCATGTTCAGAGGGACACTGTACCAGCTGGTGGTGTGGGTAGGATCATCATGCTCTGGGGCTGTTTTGCTGTCAGTGGAACTGCTTCATTGCACAAAGTGGATGGGATAATGAAGGAGGAGGATTGCCTCAGAATTCTTCAGCATAAACCATCAGAAACTTGAACACAACTTGGGACTTGGGAGGTACAACAGGACAATGAACCCAATCACACATCAGAGCTGGTTGTGGAGGATAAAGCAGTCTAACATGAAACTTAAAACAAGTCCTGACTGCAACCCTATTGAAAATATATGGACCATGCTTATAAATAGAGTCCATGCCAAGAAAAAAAAAATTAATTAAACTCTATCAATTCTACCATGAAGAGTTGTGAAATATCCAACCAAAATTCTGCCAGAAACTTGTTCATGCTAAACAAAAATGTTTGGTCAAGGTGAAGCTTGCGAAGAGACATTTTACTCAAATATTAGGTGTACTGTATGTATATTTTTGACCCTGTATGTATAATTTTGACTCTGTGTTGATTTCAGAAAACCCAAAGAAAATTAAAACTTGTGGACCAAATTCTAGTGTTTTTTTTATTAAAGCTGTATACTGTACATTCTGCCACTGAAAAAGAACAGTTCAAAGAAATTACTGAAAGCCCAAATATTGCCATGACATTCATATCCAAGATGACATTCATGTCACTGTATGTAAACTTCTGACCACAACTGTACCATGTTCCCGTCTGCAAATCTAAGTTTCCTTAAAATACAAAAAAATACACATAGTAATACTGGCCAGGATAGTTACTGAAAAAGATACCTGAGAAAAGCAAACAGGATAATTTTAGAATCAACACATTCCAGCTACAGTTTATTTAATGCTCTGTCATCTGGGAAATGTTACCAGTGTCTGAGTCTGACTGAACAACAAAACTAAAGGAAAGTTTTTACACTCTTGTTTGCAGGCTGGTCACACCTGCAACACTACACACACACACACACACACACACACACACACACACACACACACACTTTTCGATACCTGCTGAGTTTATAAACTGACTAGCAAATGACTCTTTCTTTTGTGCATTGCATTTTTTAAAATACATATTTCCCATTATAATTATTTGTGTAATTTATCTTCAAATGCTGTGAAACACACTGCACTACCAAAGTGAGTACTGCAGGGCTGACCTTGCACATTGTGAACCTTGAGCTTTATAACCTTAATTGTAACTGTGAACTTCCTTACTTTGTTACTGAATATAAAACAATGCAAGGCAAAATTTCTGCCCATTTTTCCACATTAATAATGAGATTTTACTGTGATTACTGTGAACTGCAAATATTTGAATTGTCATAAAACTTAACAACAGTTCAAACGTTTCATATTACTGTGCACACGTACATATGTAAAATGAAATTTAAAAAATTACATCAATCCAATCTAATCAAAATTAAATTTAATACACTTTTATGCAGTCTTATTCAAGGAATGTTTCTTTACTAAAATTGCTTCTGTTCAATTTCAGTTTAATTCAGTGCAGTTATATTTGTATAGTGTTTTAACAATACACATTGGATGAAACTTGGAGATAAACCAGACTCAAAAGGAAACCTGACCTCTTATTTGGTGACACTGGATAAAAAAAAAAAGATGATGAATCAGAATGATAGTATTCTAAAAACCTGAGCATAGGATAGGTTTAAAGTCAGAAGTAAGCCTCAAAGTATCTTTTTAATTAGAGTGTTAAGTCTACAATCGGAGTGATGAACTTTTGACTGATTGAATGATTGACAGGATGAATGACTTTATTTGTAGGATGAAAACAAATGTGATGACAAGCAAGCTTCATTTCTGGCTTCGAATCCATATGAAAAGTTCAAAGATTTAAGGTGAGGCAGATTGCCTTTATGGCGTAGTTGTTTGTGTGTATGTCTCAGTTTGCCCCTAGGTTCTAGCTTTGCTCACCCATACTGCTTTTAAGCTGTGGCATGAAGCAGACACTGATGTGTGTGTCTGCGTACATAGTGTGTTTGTGGTTTCTGTGAATGACAGCAGTGAGAAAGGCCTCAGCTTGAGGCTGGGCAGCATGAGCACAAAGGAACTGGGGGTGGCGAGTGTCATGGTGGCTTAAAGCGGTGTTACATGTGACAACAGCTTGCCAACCAGCGGTCTTGCTGAAGCCTTTCTCTACTTCATCCAGCTTTATTAGTCCTAATCATTCAAATTATTTATTTTTAGTAGGATATGGCCTCTTCAAAATGCATCCTTAGGTTCTGGCTCCTAGCAGTCCACTAATGAGCATCAATCTTCTGGTTTTGGCACTTTGTCAGCAGACACCTCCTCTGACACACGCAGGCCTTCAGTCAACATGCATTAGGCCTATTTGCCACAACCAAACCGGAGATTGTGGTATGACTGCGCAGAAGCTCTCAGACTGTAGGTCTTTTGAGGAGTCGTGATAGATTCTTAGCATCAGACTTCACTATCTGTAAACTCTTCATATACAGACATCATTTCTTTGCATTATTTGGTTCAGCCATTCTATTTGAAAATAATTTCTTTTTTATTATCTTGGTGAATCAGTGTCATTTATATTCACATCATTTGGCAGACATCTTAATCCAGAGCAGCTTACAGAAGAGCTTTGTAGTCTTCATCAAAAATACAGTGTGTTGCAAAAGTACTCATCCCCCTTTGTGTTTGTCCTGTTTTGTCATATTACAAGCTGAAATTAAAATGGATTTTTGAGGGGTTAGCACCATTTGATTTACACAACATGCCCACCACTTTAAAGGTGCAAATTTTATTTTATTTTATTTTTTTTATTGTGACACAAATAATTAAAATGAAAAAACAGAAATCTGGAGTCTGCATAGGTATTCCCCCCCAAAAAGTCGATACTTTGTAGAGCCACCTTTTACTGCAATTACAGCTGCAAGTCTCTTGGGGTATGTGTCTATTAGCTTAGCACATTTAGCCACTGGGTTTTTTGCCCATTCCTCAAGGCAAAACTGCTCCAACTCCTTCAAGTAAGATGGGCTGTGTTGGTGTATAGCAATCTTCAAGTTATGCCACAGAGTCTTAATTGGATTGAGGTCTGGGATTTGATTAGGCCATTCCAAGACATTTAAATGTTTCCATTTAAACCACTCCAGTGTAGCTTTAGCAGTATGTTTGGGGTCATTGTGCTGCTGGAACATGAACCTTCGTCCCAGTCTCAAGCCTCTGGCTGACTCAAACAGGCTTTCCTCCAGAATCGTCCTGTATTTGGTGCCATCCATGTTTCCTTCAGTCCTGACCAGCCTTCCTGTCCCTGCAGATGAAAAATATCCCCACAGCATGATGCTGCCACCACCATGCTTCATTGTAGGAATGGTGTTCTCAGGGTGATAGGTTTGTGCCACACATGGCATTTCCCATGATGGCCAAAAAGATCAATTTTAGTCTCATTTGACCAGAGAATCTTCTTCCATGTGTTTGGGGAGTCTGCCACAAGCTGCTGGGCAAACTCCAAAGGTGTTTTCTTAAGCAATGACTTTTTTTCTGGCCACTTTTCCATAAAGCCCCACTCTGTGGAGTATATGGCTTAAAGTGGTCCTCTGTGGACCTTTGCAGCTCCTTCAGTGTTATCTTTGGTGTCTTTGTTGCATCTCTGATTAATGTCCTCCTTGCCCGGTCTGTGAGTTTTGGTGGGCGGCCTTCTCTTGTCAGGTTTGTAGTGGTGCCATATTCTTTCCATTTTGCTATAATGGATTTAATGGTGCTCTGTGGGATATTCAAAGTTTGTGATTTTTTTTATAACCCAACCCTGATCTATACTTCTTCACAACTTTGTCTCTGGCCTGTTTGTAGTGCTCCTTGGTTTTCATGTTGTTTGCTCAGTAGTGTTGCAGAGTCAGGGTCCTTCCAGAACAAGTTGATTTAAACAGACTCATGTGACGATCATGTGACACTTTGCACACAGGTGGATCTTAATCAACTAATTATGTGACTTATGAAGTGAATTGGTTGGACCAGCTCTTATTTAGGGGTTTCATACGAAAGGGGGTGAATACCTATGCACACTCCAGATTTTTGTTTTTTCATCTTAATGATTCTTTGTCTCACAATAAAGCAACAATTTGCACCTTTAAAGCGGTAGGCATGTTGTACAAATCAAAGGGTGCTCACCCTCCAAAAATCCTTTTTAATTCCAGCTTGTAATGCAACAAAACAGGACAAACACTAGGGGGATGAATACTTTTGTAAGACACTGTATTTCCTCGTGCTAGTATAAATAATTCAAGGTTTAAGAATGCTATCAATCTAAAAGCCTGTTCTAGTGAATAGTTACAACAGGTTGGTGCAGCAACAGAAAAAGTAGAAGTCTTTTTTTAATGTTCTGATCATTTTCCTGTGTTCATTCTCTCTCCATGTGGCTCCCTGTATCACCCTGTTTCTATTCACGTTTGTATTTCTGTGAGTTAATAAATCAGGTAAGGATCAAATATGCACTCAGCTATAACAATCCTTGTTTAGGTGACAGTGTTGATAAGGTTTCGATGTGAACCATGGTACTGGGAAAGCAGAATGCTTTTGTGATCTTGGGATTAAATATCAATATACTGTACTTAGACACTGCCAACCAACCTCTAAATACTTACAGTTTGGAAAAAAAATAGATGCTCCTAATTTTGTATTCACAAACCTGTATTTTAATAAAGCTGTTATGATGCAAGTTGGTTATTCATTTCTATTTTAAATGATATTTAATCAATCCTTCCCATGTCAGTAACTTCACAGTTAAGAGGATTGCGTGTGTTTAGCACTGATGTACTACCACTTACCTTCTTTTGTTTTGTACTCATGTAGTATTTTTGTAATTGATTAATAGATTATATTTTATGCACAAAGGAACTGAGATACAGTGGTGCTTGAAAGTTTGTGAACCCTTTAGAATTTTCTATATTTCTGCATAAATATGACATAGAACATCATCAGATTTTCACACAAGTCCTAAAAGTAGATAAAGAGAACCCAGTTAAACAAATGCGACAGAAATATTATACTTGGTCATTTATTTATTGAGGAAAATGATCCAATATTACATATCTGTGAGTGGCAAAAGTATGTGAACCTCTAGGATTAGCAGTTAATTTGAAGGTGAAATTAGAGTCAGGTGTTTTCAATCAATGGGATGACAATCAGGTGTGAGTGGGCACCCTGTTTTATTTAAAGAACAGGGATCTATCAAAGTCTGATCTTCACAACACATATTTGTGGAAGTGTATCATGGCACGAACAAAGGTGATTTCTGAGGATCTCAGAAAAAGCGTTGTTGATGCTCATCAGGCTGGAAAAGGTTACAAAACCATCTCTGAAGAGTTTGGACTCCACCAATCCACAGTCAGACAGATTGTATAGAAATAGAGGAAATTCAAGACCATTGTTACCCTCCCCAGGAGTGGTCAACCAACAAAGATCACTTCAAGAGCAAGGTGTGTAATAGTCGACGAGGTCACAAAGGACCCCAGGGTAACTTCTAAGCAACTGAAGGCATCTCTCACATTGGCTAATGTTAATGTTCATGAGTCCACCATCAGGAGAACACTGAACAACAATGGTGTGCATGGCAGGGTTGCAAGGAGAAAGCCACTGCTCTCCAAAAAGAACATTGCTGCTCGTCTTCAGTTTGCTAAAGATCATGTGCACAAGCCAGAAGGCTATTGGAAAAATGTTTTGTGGATGGATGAGACCAAAATAGAACTTTTTGGTTTAAATAAGAAGCGTTATGTTTGGAGAAAGGAAAACACTGCATTCCAGCATAAGAACCTTATCCTATCTGTGAAACATGATGGTGGTAGTTTCATGGTTTGGGTCTGTTTTGCTGCATCTGGGCCAGGACAGCTTGCCATCATTGATGGAACAATGAATTCTGAATTATACCAGCGAATTCTAAAGGAAAATGTCAGGACATCTGTCCATGAACTGAACCTCAAGAGAAGGTGGGTCATGCAGCAAGACAACGACCCTAAGCACACAAGTTGTTCTACCAAAGAATGGTTAAAGAAAATAAAGTTAATGTTTTGGAATGGCCAATTCAAAGTCCTGACCTTAATCCAATCGAAATGTTGTGGAAGGACCTGAAGTGAGCAGTTCATGTGAGGAAACCCACCAACATCCCAGAGTTGAAGCTGTTCTGTATGGAGGAATGGGCTAAAATTCCTCCAAGCCGGTGTGCAGGACTGATCAACAGTTACCGGAAATGTTTAGTTGCAGTTATTGCTGCACAAGGGGGTCACGCCAGATACTGAAAGCAAAGGTTCACATACTTTTGCCACTCACAGATATGTAATATTGGATCATTTTCTTCAATAAATAAATGGCCAAGTATAATATTTTTGTCTCATTTGTTTAACTGGGTTCTCTTTATCTACTTTTAGGACTTGTGTGAAAATCTGATGATGTTTTAGGTCATATTTATGCAGAAATATAGAAAATTGTAAAGGGTTCACAAACTTTCAAGCACCACTGTATGTAACAAGCACACAGAGGACAGTCCATGATAATGAACTAGACAGAAAAGAAAATATAATTCCTTAAATATGTCTATTGTTTTCTTTATTTACTTTTAAATTCTCCATTATCACCAATATTTTGGTTCCTACTGTGCCTACTAACTGGAAGTCCCACCAACTTGTTTTTTTTAGCCTGTTAATTAGATAAGAATAAAAAGGCTATCAGCAATAATGATGTGTAATAATAATGATCATGTGTGTGTGTGTGTGTGTGTGTGTGTGTGTGTGTGTGTGTGTGTGTGTGTGTGTGTCAGTGTGTGATGTTTCCATTTGAGTGCACACTGGCAGGTCTGTCCATGGCAGGCACAGCACAGACCACAAGGGCAAGAGATATATTTTGTTTCCGTATCCCTGTTCCCGGGGTTCTCGGGAGAGTTCAATTTTCTAGTAACTCAGCAGACGTCACATGGCTATTCTGGCCGGTCATTTGTGACAGCCGGACAGCAACAGCAACGTCAGAGCAGGAATGCTTCAGAGGGAGGGCTGTTACAGGCACTGATCCTAACAGAGGAAGTGGAGATGGGGGTTCTCCCCTTTCACTGGGATGGCTGCTGCTGGTAGAGGGACATAGGCAATTTGGATAAATGAGGAAGAGACAGGACAGAGACAGGAAGAGGGGTGGGCATGGTATTTGTGTGTGGTGCCAGGAGAGCTAGGCCTCTGGATTGCTGCATTCCTTGAGCTCAACACCATGGTGTTTCCTTTCACCCCCCATCAGGAGGGGGTCCTGGCCTGCCTACTTGCTGTCCCCTACTGCCCCCATATCATGTCTCCTCTCATTTTTCCTCTCCAGGGACCACCAGCAGTGGCACTTCACTACCATTCCATTACACTCACTTCATGAACTCTTATTATTGCAAACTTAAAGTGAGTTTTGTCTACTGCCATGCCACCATCTGCATTATAATCCACACTCAGATATTCTCAGGATTTGTATACTGTATGTCTGTACATCATGTTTAAAAGTTTGCCCTATTACAATAATCTTTCTTGTTATTTTTACACACATTCTCAGAAAATAAAGTTCATGATTGTACCTTTAGGCATATAATGACTTGTCACTGGGGCAGTACTCTCTAATGTACTTATTTGTGCACATTATATACTGCTTGGGAACATATATTTACCTTTTTGGCCCTAAAAAAGTACACATAGTTAGCTTGAGGTCCAATAATGAGCCCTAGGAGGTACATTATGGTAGATTGTACCTTGGGGGACAGAAAGGATCCATACTGTACCCCTGTTTCTGACAGTGCAGAGAAAGCCCAATGAAAGTTCTTAGAGAAGAAGACACAAAGTTTAAGAGGTTAAACTGCTTGTAGCCAACAGACTATTTTGCAGCAGTTGTAAATTAGGGTCGGGACCCCATGACAACAGTACGAAGTCCAGCAGCAGTTTGCTGCACTTGTGCTATATAGGAACTGCAGTAAACTCAGGCAGTAAATTAAATCGGCTCTGGTTTTGCTCTGTGATGGTTCATTGAGTACTCATTCTTGTGTACTTGCGTGCTAATAGAAAGATAGAGAACGCCCATAAAAACATCATCCAGAACCCTAGATTGGTCTGGCAATCATCTTAGACAGGTCATTCACACACACACACACACACACACACACACACACACACACACACACACACACGTTTTAAAAAAATTCTAAAGCCTCACAGAGAGAGAGAGAGAGAGAGAGAGAGAGGTACCAAAAATGTATTGTGCAGAGTGTATCAGATGTGTTGTAGTATGGGTTAGAACTCCATAACCTGTCATTGCTACTGGTAGTGACCACATATCCAGACTTCATTTCATAAACTCTACATATTGATATGTTATTCTTAACATATCAATATGTGTAAAATTTATATATATCAATTATGCATGTAATTTATATCCATTCATACATGTTATTCATGTTTGAAAAGTCCAGTACTATCGTAGACAAATTTAGAGATTTATTTTAGAGTTATCTTCGAGATAATAATGGAATTAGCTGAAAAACTGAAATTAAGAAGAAGCCTTTATTTATCCCATGCACACTTCAAGCACAGTGAAATTCATCCTCTGCATTTAACCCATCTGAAGCAGTGGGCAGCCACACTAGAGCATCCGGGGAGCAGTCAGAGGTTAGGTACCTTGCTCAAGGGCACTTCAGCCCAAGGCCATCCCACGTTAACCTAACTGCATGTCTTTGGACTGTGGGGGAAACCAGAGCACCCAGAGGAAACCCACGCAGACACAGGGTGAACATGCAAACTCCACACAGAAAGGCCCTCGCCGGCTGCTGAGTTCGAACCCGGAACCTTCTTGCTGTGAGGCAACTGTGCTAACCACTACACCACCATGCCACCCAAAGGAAATGACTCTGGTAGGACTTGAACCCACAACCTTTGAATGGCTTCTCTGATGAGTCCAACACGCTCTAGAAGTCCAACACGTTATCCATTGCGCCACAGAGCCCATTTTTAAGACCAGTGGGCAGCCACACTAGAGCGCCCGGAGAGCAGTCATTCCATTACTGTGCACTTGTAAATTAAAGCATTTGACTTACAACTCAGAGTGCCAAAACAGGAACATTTGCCATTCTAATTACACAAGTAACAAAGTTCCACAAACACTCATCGTTAACCATGCAGGGATATAAAACATCACACTTTCCCCACGTTAGCTAGTAGTATAGACAATATTAATACAGACAATATTATATTTGTCCATGCCATGATGTTTTTACTGTGGAATGTAGCAAATGCTCCTTCACAGTCAGCAGTAATTAATAAGTTTGACCAGTAAGTGTTGACTTGATGTAAAATACACAAATCCTGATGCTTTCATTGGATAAAAATAGAGCCATTATTGTTGTGAATGACAATCAGGTAATTAGACAAGTATTTAAAGCCTCTTTAACTAAATTCTTTCATAGTTGATAGTTACAGCATGATCAATCGAAGTGGCACAGGGCCTTACATTCCATCCTGCAGAGGCTGCTACTGATACAGTGTCATGAAACAATTCAGCACATTTAGATATAAAAAAGCTAAGTGCTCAATTCAGTTTAATATATAGGAAATAAGCTACTCTGTCTAGATGGGCTGATCCTTTGCCTGCATTGCAGTGGCATCAAACTCATTAACTAATTGCCAAGACCTTAATATGCGGAACTGTGTGTTAGAACAGGAAAACACAAATCTCTATAAGGATGTGACGCTTCTTTGACGCTCCAGGCTTACATCTGTGATGCTGAATGAAGACATCTATCCCTACACACTCATCATGAATCCTCAGATAAATTAAGTGTTTGCTACATTGGAACTTTTTTGTTGTAAAAGCAACCAAAACCAGGCAAGGGGTGAGCTGAACTTAGAACTGTATCAAAATAATATTGGCTAAATTTACAAATGGAGTGAATGGATTTTGAGAAGAACATATTCGGTGCATTCTAACACAGCAGTCAAATTGAGTTAAATTATATTGCAGACCGAAATGACTTACTAGTGATCACAAGTTTGTCTGGACATATTCATGTGTAAGGAATAGATTCTGGGTAAGTATGCAAGTGTCAAATCCTGTGTGAATGTAAGCCTTCCGGTGTTTGTTGTGAGGCCACTTGTATTTGCTTGCATTCATGCATACTGTATGTGTAGTGTGTACGTGTGCATTCTGGCTATCTTTATTCAACTACTGAAAGTGTATATAAAAATATATGCAATTAATTTAAATATTTGTGCCTTAGTACACCACCAGAACAGTTTCAATGCATCATGTCATATATTTTACAAATCTCTGGAACTGCGTTTGAGGGATGAACAAAAGATTCTTACAAAAACATATTCCCTCAACTGGTGTTTCAGTGATAGTGGTGATGGAGAATGCTGTCTAACACAGTGGTCCAAAATCTCCCATAGCTGTTCAAGTGGGTTAAGATCTGGTGACTGTGAAGGTCACAGCATCTAATTTATATTTTCACACGCATCAAGCCATTCATTGAGCCCTCATGTCTTATGGATAGAAAAATCGTCATCCTGGAAGAGAGCACTCTCATCAGACTAGAAACGTTTCATCATAGTTTAAAGGTGATCAGACAGAATAATTGTTTTCTATGCACAATTTACAGTACCAGTCAAAAGTTTGAACACACCTACTCATTCATAGGATTTTCTGTATTTTGACTACTTTCTACATTGTAGAACAATACTGAAGACATCAAAACTATGAAATAACATATGGAACATATATGGATTTATGTGAGAAACAAAAAATGTAAAAAAAAAGTTTCATATTTTAGATTCTTCAAAGTATCCAATGTTTACTCTGATGACACTTTGCAGACTATTGGCATTAACCAGCTTCATGAGGTAGTCACCGGGAATGCTTTTCACTTAACAGGTGCCTCGTCAGGGTGGCACGGTGGTGTAGTGGTTAGCGCTGTCGCCTCACAGCAAGAAGGTCCGGGTTTGAGCCCCGTGGCCGGCGAAGGGCCTTTCTGTGCAGAGTTTGCATGTTGTCCGCGTGGGTTTGCTCTGGTTTCCCCCACAGTCCAAAGACATGCAGGTTAGGCTAACTTAAATTGTCCGTGAGTGTGAATGGTTGTCTATGTGTCAGCCCTGTGATGACCTGGTGACTTGTCCAGGGTGTACCCTGCCTTTCGCCTGTAGTCAACTGGGATAGGCTCCAGCTTGCCTGCGACCCTGTAGAAGGATAAAGTGGCTAGAGATAATGAGATGAGATAATGAGGTGCCTCGTCAAAATTTAATTTGTGGAATTTCTTGCCTTAGTAATGTGTTGAGATCAAACAGTAAATAGTAAATAATAACGATACAGTAAATAGCCCTATTCCACAACTGTAGTAATCCATGTTATGTCAAGAACCACTCAATTAAGTAACGAGAAATTACAGTCCATCGTTACTTTGAGACATGAAGTGTCTTTTAATTAATAAAAATAAAGAAAAAACAATTGACTGTCCAAATTTTTAACTGGTATTGTATGTCATTTGTCCTCTAGCCATTCATCAATGCTCAGTTTCTAACCACAGGACCAGTGATATGTTGGTTTGATAGATTATTCTTGACCCATTAGTGTCACTGAAGTGACACCTGATCCAGTGCAAGCAGAATCACACACCAGGAAGCCAAGCCAAGAAGCCCAGAAGCCTTTATTTGTCACACTTACACTCAAGCACAGACGTAAGCACACAGTGAAATTTAACCTCTGCATTTAACCAACCTGAACATACACACATGCACACACAAGTGAGCAATGAGCACACACACATACCCAGAGCAGTGGGCAGCTATGCTACAGTCCCCAGGGAGCAGTTGTGGGTTAGGTGCCCTTGCTCAAGGGCATTTCAGCCCAACCTCAGGCCATGGCTGCACCATGTTAACCTAACTGCATGTCTTTGAACTGTGGGGGGAACCGGAGCACCCGGAGGAAACACACGCAGACACGGGGAGAACATACAAACTCCACACAGAAAGGCCCCCATTGGCTGCTGGGCTTGAACCCAGAACCTTCTTGCTCTGAGGCGACAGTGCTAACCACTACACTACATCACTATGCCACACCAGTGTCAATGAAGTACTGAAAATAGCTCACCATTCAGATAATATCTGATCAGTAGTGGTCCTGTGGTGGTCTCAACATAACTCCTAGAGTTGCATGAGTTATTGAAGTTGTGATGTTTTTTCAATACTACAATGTGTTAACAATTCAGTTCTATAAATGTTTAATACTTTGATGTATTTCTTCGAATCTGCATAAATACCACCCTACTTCATGCAAAATGTGCAGCTTTGTCACGCTGCAACTTTTACAGCATCATAGGGTAGCTGAACACACTTGGAGGAGAGCACTGATTCTAGTATGAGCTCACAGATGTTAGTGTTATTCTAATCAACATGGAAGAGAGTCATGGCATCCTTCAAAACCAGAGAGCAACACCAATTTTGTTTTCTTGGCCATCAAATGGCTGTGGCATTGTTGAGATTTACTCATGGTTAATGACTAGTCAGTGTTCAGAGCTTAGAACATACCTAGATTAGTACTAGGTTTTTAATGAATGATACATATACGATACAGAAATTGGTGTTAAAAATAGAAAACATGCCAAAAATGTGTCCGTTTTAAGTAGAAGTACCTGAATTGTAGGCTTCATACGCAGGATGACCCTGGAATTAAAACAATACTAAACCTGGCACATGAGGGGAGACTGGGAAAATGTAAAGTGACGAAGGATGCCTTTTGTGTGGGAACTGACATGGTGCAAGGCTGACACGGTGCTCCCTCTGGGGGTTAACTTCCAGTCAGGGTAGAAAAAGTGGGTCAGAAGTAGGTCAGGAGAAAGTGGGGGAGGGAAAGATGGAGGGGTGAAAAGAGAAGATGTGAGAGAGAATGGTCAAGGTGGACACTATAGCAAAATAAATAAAAAAAATTGTTTAAGGAATTGACAAAAAATATGCACAGGTGGAGGACAAAGGGATGAAGGGGAGAGTCAGGAGGTGATAGAGTGGGGGTCCTTTGTCTCTGGCCCCCTACAGCAATTCCAGCTGGCTCATACTAACTGAGGACAACAAAACAGTGGTGTAATCAGTGCATGTGCTATTTGGCATCCCACAGTTCAGCTTGTGGCAGGACACCAGAAGATGCCACAGCTGGAACACAGCTGCTTCCACAGCCACTTCACAAAGGCTTGCATAGTGTCACACATACAGAATCTTCAGGTGGCATGTGCTGAATATATAATAAACGAGACAGCTTTTCCACTTTATATATTAAACTGCACCATGTTAAGAGAAAGCTGAAAAAGACATACTGACAAGAACAGAAACATGGACACATTTTGAAACCGGGCACAGTTTGGTAACACTGACAGTTGCACCATTCCTCTGGTCGTCCCTGCTGGTGTTCTCTCCAGCACAGCTAATTTGATCTTCTCCCTCTTAGCTAAAATCAAAGACTGACCCTTATATTTTGTTAATTAAAATTAATGTCCGTCCCCTTGGCACTGACTTGTTACGTCAGATGGAATCAGTTTTGTGTCAGTGACCCTGGGGGTCTCCGGCCCTAACAAGCCTAAGACCCTAATTAGATACAGAGAGGCCTAGAGGGAGGTAGCAGGCAGGAGGGGGCACAGAAGGTCCTGCTGGGCTGACCGCAGCCACAGGGCTAGCAGTATTTATACTTCAAACACCTATGGCACACAAATGGGTGAGACTAGAATGACACTGGACTTAGGCAGTACCTTCTGCTTCATCCATCACAAACCCTATTATCAGTCCTGAGAGAGAGAGTGCGCAATTTTTAAAATCATTATTCAAACCTGAGTAGCTCCATGTACTGTTTGTTTCAAACATTAGTGAGCTCATCCAATACATGTCTTAAATCTAACATTTTAGTAATTCAAACACTACAGCAGTTCAAGTTTCATAGTGTAATATTTTGGCTTCCCCCCAGATGCTGATATATCCCTGCATCAAAATTTAGAAGAATTTGAACAAGTGAGTGCCATGTGGTCAGATTTTGTATTATTTCACATAAACAAAGTTGTGAGTAATGGAACATCCATTCACCCATTCCCTAACCTTACCCTTAATCCTCACAAAATATGTTGTCTTCATTTGGTATCCCTTGCTACTAGATTTGCACTGAACCATCAATTAATGAATGTGCATGAATAAGTGTGAGCTGAGTAACAGTCATAAGTAAATTACCAATTTACTTTTTCAAAACCACTGAATCTTTTTTCTCAGAATTCTATCCCCATCATCTACCCTCAAATTGAACCCCTTTATGAGTTGTAATTCAGATAAAAATTAAAATGTCAAACCAATTGTTATATTTTGTCACAAAATGTTTAGATAAGATTAAACAAATTTAATAATTGCCTAATTGCTTTTATAAGTCTCTTATTTCACTGGCCTCAGTGACTGGCCACTACTCATTCCCATGGCAGCAATTTGTTTGTGTCATCTCATCTTTGCTGTGCTGTGCAGGAGAGTGTTAGCTCTGTGTGTGACAAACCCTTTTGGCTGAGATGAATGTCAGTGGGCTGGACGGCAGTTTGGGTGCTGATGTGGGCTGTGCCAACGTGAGTGGACAGAGATGGTGGAGGGGGAATGTGCTCAGGTCTGGAACAGACGTGTGTCAGTAACACAAAGGGAGACATGATGAGACACCCTGGCCAGGCAGATGCTAAGTGTTTGTGATGTTTTGTGCCTGGATGGATAGGATTTGAGGGTGGGGTGAGAGGTCCTTGGTGATCAGGTTGATGATGGTGGGCATCTCCATATCTGCTCCTGCTGGTGTCTTCTGACTCATTCAGGCGTGAGGTGGCTTTGATGGCAACACCAGTATATTCTCTCTCAGCTCAAGAGATGAGCGTGCAAAGGAAGTAGTTAGGAAAACAATCAACAACCGTACTTCTTAAGAAGTCACACTCAATCTCTTTCTCTCACACCAGTCTCTCTACTTCTTGTTTCAATTATACCTTCCAACTTTTCATCTTCTATTTTTACATTAGTTTCCCTTTTTCTGTTCTTCTCTTTTGGTCTGCTATGGCTATTTCAAAAGAGAATCAAATGCAGCATCTTTCTTATACAGTATTCAAGATACATCTGTACTCAACTATCCGATAAGAAAAATGCTATTCTATAAAACAAAACTATCCATGGTATGAAGTAAAGCACCATTTTCCTTTAATATGTTTAAAATTTATAGAAGGTATTAAACATGACAGAATTTGCGATATGTACTCAGCCCTGTCAAACATTTGAAGAACTCATGCACAAGAAAATGTGCATGCTTAAGTTTAGTCTTTAACTTAATATTAAAGACTTGCTTGGTTATTTCTGTGAAATCATATATGCGAATTATATTTTCATTTCATTATAAAAATCCCCCCTTAGCTACTGCTGCATGCACTTTCTGCAGCCATTTCTCAGCATTCTGTAAGGTCTCTCTGATGTCTCAGAGGTTTGTGGTGCAGGTTGGAAATCCTTCTCTTAACCCTTTCAAGTGAATGTCTCCCCGGCCTGATGAAGGTCTCTTACAGACAGGCAACTTCCATTTCTTTACAAACACCATCGCCTTGTAAGAATTAATGAGTGTTTATTACTCATTTAATTTTTGGGGGGGCAGTGTAAGCAGTTATTTTCAGAGTATCTTCTGGTTTTCCTGGAATATGATTATGCAAATTTATTTTTATCATTCTTTAATAATAACTCAACCACTTTGGTGACTACTTGAGAACAGAGATAGACCTTTGTTGGACTATAGAGATAATAAAAAATGCTGATTAATTGATCCATGACTTCTAGTGAATGAATACATGTGTCATACATTCTGTTTATACATTATTTGTATATTTATACAACAATTTTGTGATAGTCAACCTACCATCAACATTTCCAGAAACTTAGACAGAAATATTTTCCAGAAATAACTGTAAACAAAATAGTCTATTTTGACATGTTAATATTTTTAGAAACTTTTTGAAAATAAAAAATGGTAGAAAATATATTTATAGGGGGAAAAACAGTCAAAACAATTGTTGTAAGACTCTGCAGTAATTATTCCAGTTAATGAATGACCTTTCTTACTTAATCATTTCTGAATATAAATATTCCAAGGCAGTTTTTGAGACTTGTGTTGCCAGCAATGTTTCAAATTAAGAAGGGTTTATTAGCATACCATTAACAGTATCAATATCAGTAAAGAAGTTCATGAGGATGATGACTGTAATCTGTAACTGTAATCTGCTGAATTGATTTTGGAAGCAGATATTATATGAGCTATAAAGCAGTGGGATTTGAAAAGAGCTGTGATTTCCTGTAATGTAATATCTTGTGGAATAATAATAATAATAATAATAATAATAATAATAATAATAATAATAATAATAATAATAAAGAAGATTATATTGAATTCAGGTAGGGTTGGATACAGAGGTTACTTGAGGGATCTTTCAAGGCAGAAAATAACAGAAATGATATTCAACCACAAATGCACTGCAGAAGGCATGGAGGGTTGAGTAAGGTTATGCAAGACTTCCCAAAGACAGAAGGAATGTTCTGGGCTATTTATACGACTGTGTGCAAGGAATATTAATTAGTAACAGGTGTTCAGAAGGTGGCCCAGGCACAGGTGCTGCAGCTTGGGGGTGTGATAATGTCAGGATTGACCATATTGTTATATAAGTTTATATGCCATCATCTATACTAGTGCATCTCAAAAAAATCGAATACCATGAAAAAGTTCCTTTTTTCATAATTTAATTCAAAAAGGTAAACTTTCATATATTCTATATTCATTACATGTAAAGTGAAATATTTAAAGCCTTTTTTGTTTTAATTTTGATGATTATGGCTTATAGCTAATGAAAATCAGAAATCCAGTATCTCAAATTATTAGAATATTCCCTAAGATCAATCAAAAAAAGGATTTACAATACAGAAATGTCCAACTTCTGAAAAGTATATTCATTTATACACTCAATGGAGCACTTGCATGTGACGTCACAGCCGATCCAGATTGTGACAGACGCCATCTTGTCAGTCAAACACCATATTCCGCCTTCTACTTCTACTTCTGGTTCTACTTCTGCTTTTACTTCTACCTTTTCTTCTGGAAAACCCACTATATACAATTCTACTACAACGGCTGTGGCTACAAGCTCTCCCTACCTGTGCACGGTTTTTATGTTTTTTGTGTGTATTTTTGCGTGTTGTTCGTCTGTACCGGACTTCAATATCCACTACAACCGTATGGACTTACTGGACATTGGTTTCCAGCAGAAAATGACGGTTTGTAGCGATTTCCATCGCATGCACAACATTCCGGACGAGAAAAAAAAAAAACATTCTGGACGAGATAGCGAGACCAGCGGGGTCTCCGTGGATTGTTATCGGAAGCAAAGCGAAGGAGGCGGTGCTGGGAGCGGAAGCAAAAGCGAGGCTGCAGAGCCGGCCTGTTGACTAAGCTCAGAAAACAGCCACTCAAATCTCCACTGCCAAGCCTCTACCTCTCCAACGCCAGATCCATGTAAACAAGACGGACGATTTGGAATTACCTTATTCTATTCTATAATCGGCTGGTCAGTGCTATACTCAATACTTAAGTGACTTACCCATCCAATGAGGATTCTTGTTTACAAGATGCCACATCTGAGTCGCTGACAAATCCTGAATTTCTGTAAAGATAACTGTCCAGAGATTTATAGGCACGCAGTGCTTCACCACTGAACAGCGAGGGAAAGTTAATGAGGTAATTATACACGTCCGGGTATTCCGCTGGCAGTTCAAAATCCGGTCGTGAAAACTCCGTCCGGTAAGCCATAAGGGTCACAAATCTGTAGATCGTTTATTTTAGACATATATCTAGTTATCTGTTCATTAGAAAAATGAGCCGTGTAGTCTGTCGGTTGAAATTGATCCATTCTGTACACGAGTGCAGCAGTATTCAGCGGTGTTTTTGACCGACAAGATGGCAGTTGTGTACTTTCCGGTCACGTAACTTTACCATGAATTACTGTATCAATGCGGTGTGGCATGGAGGTGATCAGTCTGTGGCACTGCTGAGATGTTATTGAAGCCCAGGTTGCTTTGATAGTGGCCTTCAGCGTATCTGTATTTTTGGGTCGGGTGTTTCTCATCTTCCTCTTGACAATACCCCATAGATTCTCTGTGGGGTTCAGGCCAGGCAAGTTGGCTGGCCAATCAAACACAGTAATATCATGGTCAGCAAACCATTTGGTAGTAGTTTTGGTACTGTGGGTAGGTGCTAAGTCCTGCTGGAAAAGGAAATCAGCATCTCCAAAAAGCTCGTCAGCAGATGGAACCATGAAGTGCTCTAAAATCTCCTGGTAGATGGCTGTGTTGACTTTGGACTTGATAAAATACAGTGGACCAACACCAGCAGATGACATGGCACCCCAAATCATCACAGACTGTGGAAACTTCACACTGGGCTTCAAACACCTTGGATTCTGTGCATCTCCACTCTTCCTCCAGACTCTAGAACCGTGATTTCCAAATTAAATGCAAAATGTACTTTCATCTGAAAAGAGGACTTTGGACCACTGAGCACCAGTCCATTTCTTTCTCTCCTTAGCCCAGATAAGACACTTCTGACATTGTCTCTGGCTCAGGAGTAGCTTGATATTAGGAATGTGAAAGTTGTATCCCCTTTCTTGAAGATGTCTGTTTGTGATGGGTCTTGATACACTGACACCAGCTTCAGTCCACTCCTTGTGAAGCTCTCCCAAGTTCTTGAATCAACTTTTCTTAACAATCCTCTCAAGACTGCGGCCATCCCTGTTGCTTGTGCACCTTTTCCAGCCACCCTTTTCAGCAATGACCTTTTGTGGCTTACCCTCCTTGTGGAGGGCATCAGTGATCATCTTCTGGACAACAGTCAAGTCAGCAGTCTTCCCCATGATTGTGGTTGTGTGTACTGAACTAGACCAAGAGATACACTGTGTTCATACTGTTTTACTCAAACTCGAAATGAAATATTCTAATATTTTGAGATTTTTTTTATGTTTTTGTACTGTATGCCATACTGATTAAAATTAAAATAAAAAAATGCTTGAAACATTTTAGTTTATGTGTAATGAGTCTATAATATATAACATTTTCACTTTCTTAAATAACTGATGGAAAATATTGAACTTTTTCACAATATTCTAATTTTTTGAGATGCACTAGTATATCCGGTGTCATTACAATGTTAAATATAATTTAATATTATACATTAGACCAATGCCTTGCTCTATAAATAATTTATAGCCCTATAATTCACAGAGACACTTATTTTAGTGGTCTGTAAGACCATGTGACAGGTATTGAATGCTAAATGTTAAACCACATCGTTGTTGCTGATGATCTGCCTGTCTTAAAATGATGTGGGCAGGAAGCTAGGCTGCTGTGGTGAGGGGTTCTGTCACTCCTCAGCCCCTCAGTGGCAAGAAAAATATCACACACCTCTATTAATACTAAAACCCCTGCCAAGAAACAGCTCTCAACTTTACTCAGTCTTTCCACATACTACCCCCAGCAGTGATTCATTTTACGGTACTTTCATGGAACCAGGCAGAGGGCTGTCATTTAGAGTAAACAAAATGATAAATATTTTCCCATTTGTCCCATTATTATTATTATTATTATTATTATTATTATTATTATTATTATTATTATTATTGTTGTTGTTGTTGTTTTAAACCATCAAACAGATTCATTGAACCTTTCCTTACAATTAGCTCTGGATAAAAATTAAAGGTGGAAAAAGTACTGACAACTGTGAAAATTGGAAGCAGCCAAAAAGTTTAAACGTGCTAAAAAAAATTATTAAAAGGTAAAAATAAATAAACAAACATTTAAGCTGACAAAATTAATGTGAAAAATTAATGTAAAAAAATTTATTAGTTATTAGTTAAGGTGATTTTTATCAAAGCAACTATACTATTTTGCCTGAAAACATCATTCAGTCTCTGTAAGACTGCTGGTCATATGCATGACTAATTTGCTTACGAATTAATCAGAATATCATGTAAATAACCAATATTTACCATTAGCTAGCATCTGACTTGCTGTAATTAGCACCTGGAATCAATACCAACCTGGCATTAGCAAAGACAGCAGTAAGGTAAATATATTTAACTGAATGAAATCAAATTAGTGAAACTTACCTCACCATGCTTTTCAAATTAGATGGAGTTCATGCCTACTAGAGAGGCAAAGGAGACACCTCATGTTATACCAGTCTATGCTTAGTCCATACTGCAATACTGCATACTGCAACATTTTTTTGGCTTATTCATATTCAGACCCACAAATCCAGCCACTGGGGATGCACAAGCATACTCTTGGTGCGGGGTCCCAAGCCCGGATAAATGGAGAGGGTTGTGTCAGGAAAGGCATCCGGCATAAAACTGTGCCAAATCTAACATGCGGATTGTAAAGAGAAATACCATACCAGATCAGTTGGGGCCCGTGTTAACAACGGCCGCCTCCGGTACTGTTGGTCAACAGGGTGCCGGTGGAAAGTATGCTACCGTTGCGCTAAAATGGAGAAGGATAAAGAGAGGGGGGAGGCGTGTTAGGAGAAAGCATGAAAGATGGAAGGGAAGGAGCTTAGAATTTAAGGTGGGAACACTGAATGTGGGAACACTGACTGGCAGAGCGAGAGAGTTAGCAGGTATGATGGAAAGAAGCAAGTTCGACATTGTGTGTGCAGGAGATGAGGTGGAAGGGAAGCAAGGCGAAGAACATTGGAGATGGATGCAAGTTGTTTTATTATGGAGTCGATGGAAAGAGAAATGGTGTTGATATTGTTTTGAGGAGAGAGTTGGTCAACAGTGTGATTGATGTGAAGAGGGTGTCAGATAGAGTGATAGGCATGAAGTTGAAGATTCAAGGAGTGGTAATCAATGTTGTGTGTGCGTATGCCCCACAGGTTGGATGTGAAAATGAAGAGAAAGAATTTTTCTGGGAAAAGATGGATGAAGTGGTAGAAAGTATACCAAGGGAGGAGCGCATGTTGATAGGAGCAGATTTCAACAGACATGTTGGTGAGGGAAATAGAGGAGATGAGGATGTGATGGGCAGATATGGTGTAAGAGAGAGAAATGTGGAAGGGCAAAATGGTGGTTGATTTTTCAAAGAGGATGAATTTGGCAATAGTGAATACATACTTTAAGAAAGAGCAGCACAGGGTGACATTTAAAAGTGGAGGAAGATCTACACAGGTGGACTACATACTCTGCAGAAGGGGTAACCTGAAGGAGATTGGAGACTGTAAAGTGATGGCAGGGGAGAGTGTAGCTAGACAACATCGAGTGGTCGTGTGCAGGATGAGCTTGAAAGTGAAAAAGAGGAAGCATGAAATAGTGGAGCTGAAGATTAAGTTGTAGAAACTAAGAGGTTGAACTTCAGAAGGAGTTTAGGGAAGAAATGAGATGAGCATTGAGTGGTAATGGAAGTCTGCCAGAAGATTGGGATACTACTGCTATACTAGTAAGAGAGGCAGCAAAGAAGGTGCTTGGGTAGTCATTGGGAAGGAGAAAGGAAGACAAGGAGACATGGTGTTGGAACAAAGAAGTGCAGGAAATTATAAAAGAGAAGAGGCTAGCAAAGAGGAATTGGGACGATCAGAGGGATGAGGAAAGCAGGCAGTTATACAGAGAGACGAGACAGAAGGCAAAAAGAGCGGTAGCGAAGGTGAAAGCAGATGCATACCAGGAGTTGTACAAAAGACTGGAGACCAAAGAAGGAGAGAAGGACCTGTACAGACTAGCTAGGCAGAGAAACAGGGAAGTGAGGGATGTACAGCAGGTAAGAGTGATGAAAGATGTAAATGGAAATGTGCTGACAAACAAAGAGAGTGTATTAAGAAAGTGGAAAGAGTACTTTGAGGATTTATTAAATGAGGAGAATCCAAGAGAGAAAAGGTCAGATTCATTGGAGACAACAAATCAGGAAGTAGAGTTGGTTAGTACGGATGAGGTGAGGGCAGCCATTAAAAGAATGAAGACTGGGAAAGCAGTCAGACCAGATGGTATCCCAGTTGAGGCTTGGAGATGTTTGGGTGAGACAGCTGTGGAGTTCCTAACAAGATTGTTTAATAAGATCTTAGAGAATGAGAAAATGCTGAATGAATGGAGAGTGTGCTAGTTCCAATATACAAGAATAAGGGAGATGTACAGAGCTGCAGTAATTACAGAGGGATAAAATTGATTAGCCACACCATGAAGTTATGGGAAAGAGTATTGGAGGCGAGATTGAGAAGAGAGGTAGCAATCTGTGAACAGCAGTGCGGGTTTATGCCAAGGAAGAGCACGTCGGATGCAATTTTTGCTTCAAGAATGTTAAACGAGAAGTACAGAGAAGGCCAGAGAAAACTACATTGTGTGTTTGTAGACCTGGAGAAGGCATACGATAGAGTGCCGAGAGATGAGTTATGGTATTGTATGAGAAAGTGTGGAGTGAATGAGAAGTATATTAGAGTGGTGCAAGACATGTATGAGAACAGTGAAACAGCAGTGAGGTGTGCAGTTGGAACAACTGAATGGTTCAAGGTGAAGGTGGGACTTCATCAAGGATCTGCTTTGAGTCCTTTCTTGTTTGCCATAGTGATGGATAGCTTGACGGACGAAGTGAGGCAAGAGTCACCATGGAACATGATGTTTGCGGATGATATTATGATATGTGGTGAAAGTAGAAAGGAAGTTGAGCTGGGTTTGGTGAGATGGAGGTATGCATTGGAACGAAGAGGAATGAAGGTGAGCAGTAGCAAAACAGAATACATGTGCATCAATGAGAATGGGGATGAGAGTGTAGTGAAGATGCAAGGAGTAGATGTAAAGAAAGTTGGTGAATTAAAGTACCTGGGGTTAACTGTGCAGGAAAATGGGGGCTGCGATAGTGAGGTGAGAAAGAGAGTGCAGGCAGGGTGGAGCAGTTGGAGAAGGATTTCGGGAGTCATTTGTGATAGGAAAGTCCCAGCAAAAGTGAAAGGTAAGATGTATAAGACAGTAGTGAGACCAGCTGTGATGTATGGATTGGAGACGGTACCCTTAACGAAGAGACAGGAGGCAAAGTTGGAGGTGGTGGAGTTGAGTATGTTAAGGTTTGCGATGGGAGTGACAAGGTAGGATAGGATAAGGAACGAGCACATCAGAGGGACAGCACATGTGGAGAGCTTGGGAACTAAGCTAAGAGAGATGAGACTGAGATGGTATGGGCACATCCTGAGAAGAGATGCAGAGCATGTTGGAAGGAGAATGTTGAGGATGGAGCTGCCAGGCACACGGAAACGAGGAAGGCCAAAGAGGAGATACATGGATGTGGTGAGAGAGGACATGAAAGTGGTAGGTGTGGTAGAGAAGGATGCAGAGGGCAGGTGTTAGGACTGGGGACTGTCTTGGCCTCTAGAGGCCGCTGTTATTGCTTTTCTTGTCATGTTTGTTTTGGCCTCTAGAGGCTGCCACTGTTTCTGTGTTTTATGTTTGTTGTTTTCCATGTGTCTTGTGCCCCGCCTAGTCCTCATTAGTGTTACCTGTGTCCTATTTAGTTTGTGTATAAATACCTCTTCAGTTTGGTCCCTAGTCACGGAGTCTTTGTGCTGTAATGCTTTTCGTTAGAACCTCTGTCCCGTGTCCTTGCTTTTGCCCTTGTGCTTTTGGCCTTTTGTTTTCTTGTTGGATTTTTCACTTAACCTTTGGTATCTTCTGAGCATTTACATTTTTTGCCATTGTCTTATTTGGTCTTTGAACTTTTGGATTTTCTTTTTTGATCGATCTTCTTAGCGTTTTGCATTTTGGATTATACTTTTTGTTTTTTGCCCCAGAACCTTTGGATTATACTTTTTGTTTTTGCCCTGGATTGTAAATAGTGTATATATTGTGAATAAACTGTTTTTTGCTACTTTCTACTTCCGCCTCACGCCTCTGCACTTCAGTCATTCCCCTGGTGGCTTAGTGGGGGTTTGCTGGATCATTACACCATCGACCCGGGTTCGATTCCCAGCAAGACCATAACAGAAAGACTCCGTCATGACCGACTCAGCAGAGGCTTCTTCAACTGTCTACCCGGCTAACCTTCAGGGAATGATGGCCGCATTAACACGCCTCGGATCCACCATGGACACTCATGGACGGACTCTTGCAAGCCAACGTGAGACCCTTGCTCACCACGAGGTACTGCTTCAGCAAATTGGGAAAACCATGGCACAGCTGACTTCTCTGCCCCCATCTGCTCCTGCTCCACCATCCGCTCCAGTGCTTCCTGCCATGCTGCCTCCTTCACCTCGCGAACCCAGCCTTCCTGCACCACAGAGGTATGACGGCAAGCACAGTGAGTGTGGGGAGTTCCTTACCCAGTGCCAACTCACCTTTGAGCTCCATCCTACCACCTACACTACGGATCACTGCAAGATTGCCTTCATGATAACCTTGTTAGCTGGTAAGGCATGAGCTTGGGCAACAGCCATCTGCCAGAGACAGGGACCCGAGTGCTCTGATTTCCAGCTGTTTATGGAGGAGATGCTTCGTGTCTTCGATCAAGCAGACATCAGTAAAGACGCAGCCAGAAAGCTCATGTCCATCCGGCAAGGAGGAAGCATCGCAGACTACGCCATCTCGTTCTGGACGCTCGCAGCAGTAAGTGGATGGAATGAAACTGCCCTGGTTTCAGCCTTTCACCATGGTTTGTCTGACCCCATCAAAGACGGCCTGGCCTCTATCGGATGCCCAAGTGACCTCGAAACTCTGATCTCACATTCTACTCATCTTGACAACAGGATTAGAGAGCGCCGCTGAGTCCTGAGCTTCCCCGGCCTCACTGCCTCGACCTGGAGCCCGTCTACCTCCTCCAGTGACTGTCCAGAGCCCATGCAAGTTGGCCGTACTCGTCTCTCCGCAGCTGAGAGGGAGCGCAGAAGGAGGGACAAATGCTGCCTCTACTGTGGCAAGCCTGGCCATTTCCGAGCATCATGTCCCGAGCTCTCGGGAAAAGGACCGGCCCGTCCAGCCGAGGGAGGGTTGTGACGGGGCCTACCCTCTCTCCTGAACTCCCTGGCCAAGGAGTCTACATCCTGGTCTCCATCTCCTGGGGTGAGTCCGTCCACTCTTGTCAAGCCTTGTTAGACTCCGGGGTGGCTGGAAACTTTATGGATGTTCACTTCACCCAAAGTATCAATGTCCCGACTGCTCCTCTTGAAGTCCCACTGTCTGTGTCTGCCCTGGATGGCCAAGCCTTAGGTGATGGAAGAGTCACCCAAGTTACTTCTCCAGTCCTTCTCCAGTCTCAAGGTCACAAAGAAGAAATATCCCTGCACCTTATTCATTCACCTGAGTTCCCAGTTATTCTAGGCCTTCCTTGGCTTACTCGCCACAACCCTCGCATAGACTGAGTAACAAGCCAGGTTGTGGAATGGGGTCCTGCATGCCATGCCTCTTGTCTGCTCTCTAGCTCTCCTGTGTCTCCTGCTGAGCCTCCTGATCTCACCGAGTTATCTCAAGTTCCCACAGAGTACTGGGATCTGAAAGAGGTTTTTAGCAAGAGCAGGGCCGCCGTTCTTCCTCCGCACCGTGCCTACGACTGTGCCATCGACTTGCTCCCTGGTACTACCCCTCCTCATGGCAGACTGTTTTCCCTCTCTCAGCCAGAACACAAGGCCATGGAGGAGTACATCAAGGATGCCTTGGCCTCTGGGTTCATTCGACCCTCCACTTCACCTGCTTGTGCCAGCTTCTTCTTTGTCGGCAAGAAGGATGGGGGGCTCCGGCCGTGTATTGATTACAGGGGCCTGAACAAGATCACTGTACGCAACCGCTATCCCCTTCCGCTGATGTCCACAGTGTTCGATCTGCTCCAAGGTGCCACTGTCTTCACCAAGTTGGACTTACGGAACGCATACCACCTCGTCCGTATCTGACAGGGAGACGAGTGGAAGACCGCCTTTAACACCCCGTCAGGGCACTACGAGTACCAGGTGATGCCCTTCGGACTCACCAATGCACCAGCTGTTTTTCAGGCCCGTATCAACGACGTCTTGAGGGATATGATCAATCAATACGTTTTCGTCTACCTCGACGACATCCTGATATTTTCTAAGACCTTACAGGAGCACCGCCACCATGTCCGCCAAGTCCTCCAGAGACTTCTACAGAATAATCTGTTTGCTAAAGCCCAGAAATGCGAGTTTCAGGTCCCCGAGGTCTCCTTCCTGGGTTTTATTGTGCGGACGGGACAACTCCAAATGGACCCAGCCAAGACCCTGGCCGTCCGGGACTGGCCAACTCCCAAGTCCATTAAAGAGGTCCAGCGGTTCTTAGGATTCGCAAACTTCTATTGCAAATTAGTCAGGAACTTCAGTTCCGTAGCTGCACCCATATCGGATCTCACCAAAAGTACCGGTGGATCTTATGTCTGGTCCCCTCAGGCGGAAAAGGCGTTCAAGGACCTCAAGCACCGCTTTTGCATGGCACCCATTCTGGTTCTCCTGGACACTTCCCAACCATTCATCGTGGAGGTGGATGCCTCGGACAATGGTGTCGGCGCGGTGCTCTCTCAACGCTCAGAAGGGAAGCTGCACCCCTGCGCATACTTCTCCCACCGCCTGAGCCCTACAGAGTCCCGGTATGATGTGGGGGATCGAGAACTACTAGCGGTCAAACTGGCCCTTGAGGAATGGAGGCACTGGCTGGAGGGAGCGCAAAATCCATTCCTGGTGTGGACAGACCATAAGAACCTGGAGTACCTCCAGCAAGCGAAGAGACTGAACCCACGACAGGCTAGGTGGGCCTTGTTTTTCAGTCGATTCGACTTCACCCTATTGTACCGCCCCGGCTCTAAGAACACCAAACCTGACGTGCTTTCCAGGCTGTTCTCTGCCACCAACAGAGAGAGTGAGGTTGGACCTATTATCCCTGTGTCCCAGATTGTGGCCCCTGTCCGCTGGGGTGTCGAGGAGGCCATCCGACGAGCTCAATGCCAGGACCCCGGTCCTGGGACGGGGCCACCGGGCCTCTTGTACGTCCCTCGACAAGCCCGGGCCAAGGTTCTCCAGTGGGGTCACTCCTCCCCTCTCACCGCCCACCCGGGAGCTTGGAGGACCCTGGACTTCTTGAAAAGACGCTTCTGGTGGCCAAGCATGGAGAAGGAAGTAAGGTCATTCGTCCTGTCCTGTGATGTATGCACCAGAACCAAGAACCCTCGACAGCATCCCCAGGGTCTCCTGCATCCTCTGCCTATTCCCCGGCGTCCCTGGTCCCATGTGGCGGTCGACTTCATCACTGGCCTTCCAGACTCACAAGGTAATACTGTTATTTTGGTCATAGTAGACAGATTCTCTAAGGCCTGCCGCTTCATACCACTGTGCAAGCTCCCTTCTGCCCTGGAAACTGCCAAACTCATGTTCACTCATGTCTTCCGAGTTTTTGGTCTCCCACAGGACATCGTTTCAGACCGGGGGCCCCAGTTCTCCTCCCGAGTATGGCACGGGTTCTGCAAGCTCATCGGGGCTACTGCCAGCCTGTCCTCTGGGTTCCATCCCCAGTCCAATGGTCAGACAGAGAGGCTCAACCAGGACCTGGAAACCACCCTGCGAGGCATGGTGAAGGATAACCCGACATCATGGAGCACCTGGCTGCCATGGGCGGAGTACGACCACAACACCCTGCAGTCATCGGCCACCAGGTTGTCGCCATTCCAGTGCCAATTCGGGTTCCAGCCACCTTTGTTTCCAGAACAGGAGGAGGACGCTGGGGTGCCCTCGGTCAACCAGTACGTCAGACAGTGTCGCAAGACCTGGAACAAGGTCAGGAGGACTCTCATTCAGACTTCCAGAGCCAACCAGACTCAGGCCAACCGCCATAGAAGGCCTGCCCACATTTTCCGCCCTGGGCAGCGGGTTTGGCTGTCCACCAAGGACCTTCCGCTGTGGGTGGAGAACCGCAAACTTGCTCCTCGCTACATTGGCCCCTTCAAGGTGGTGCGCAGGGTGAACCCTGTCGCCTACCGGCTCCAGTTGCCCCGGACTCTAAGGATCAACCCCACATTCCATGTTTCCCTGTTGCAGCCCGTACTGACATCCACGTATGCCCCTGCCCCTAGGAATCCCCCGCCCCCCCGCATCTTCCAGGGTCAGACTGTTTTCACCGTGCGCCGCCTGCTGGACTCCCGCCGGGTCCACAGGGGCCTTCAATATCTAGTGGACTGGGAGGGCTATGGCCCTGAGGAGCGCTGCTGGGTTCCCGCTCGGGACGTCTTAGATAAAGGTTCACCCTGCGCACCACCTTGAAGGGGCCAATGTAGCGAGGAGCAAGTTTGCGGTTCTCCACCCGCAGCGGAAGGTCCTTGGTGGACAGCCAAACCCGCTGCCCAGGGCGGAAAACGTGGGCAGGCCTTCTATGGCGGTTGGCCTGAGTCTGGTTGGCTCTGGAAGTCTGAATGAGAGTCCTCCTGACCTTGTTCCAGCACCCTCCTAGAGGGGGGGTGCTGTTAGGACTGGGTACTGTCTTGGCCTCTATAGGCCGCTGTTATTGCTTTTCTTGTCATGTTTGTTTTGGCCTCTAGAGGCCGCCACTGTTTCTGTGTTTTATGTTTGTTGTTTTCCATGTGTCTTGTGCCCCGCCTAGTCCTCATTAGTGTCACCTGTGTCCTATTTAGTTTGTGTATAAATACCTCTTCAGTTTGGTCCCTAGTCACGGAGTCTTTGTGCTGTAATGCTTTTCGTTAGAACCTCTGTCCCGTGTCCTTGCTTTTGCCCTTGTGCTTTTGGCCTTTTGTTTTCTTGTTGGATTTTTCACTTAACCTTTGGTATCTTCTGAGCGTTTACATTTTTTGCCATTGTCTTATTTGGTCTTTGAACTTTTGGATTTTCTTCTTTGATCAATCTTCTTAGCGTTTTGCATTTTGGATTATACTTTTTGTTTTTTGCCCCAGAACCTTTGGATTATACTTTTTGTTTTTGCCCTGGATTGTAAATAGTGTATATATTGTGAATAAACTGTTTTTTGCTACTTTCTACTTCTGCCTCACACCTCTGCACTTAAGTCATTTCCCTAGTGGCTTAGTGGGGGTTTGCTGGATCATTACACTGTGGACCCGGGTTCGATTCCCAGCAAAACCATAACAACAGGGAGTAATGGAGACGAAAGATCTGCTGTGGCGACCCCTAATCAGGAGCAGCCAAAAGAAGATTCATATTCAGACCCACAGTTAGCTACAGTGGCTATAAAAGGTCTACACATCCCTCTTTGAATTGTAGGTTTTTGAGAGAAAAATTTGTTTTTTTTTACCTGATTGCACAGGTATGCACACTCTAAAAAATGTATTTGTGTAGTAGTTGAAGTAATGTAATGTTTTGCATGAGTCTCATTCAGTTTTCTGCTTTAGTCATAGCAGTGTACTTTTGTGGACTATATCAACTTGAAATTGCATCTTGACCAATTAACCTGCTTTTCTTATTCAAATCAAAGCGCGTGAGTTAGGTTTCTTCAGGTTTCGTTTTTGTGCGTCTGACGTCATGACGTCTTTTTCGGATTTTTCCCTCACCAGTTGAGCCATTAAACCGCCATTTTCTCTTGTCGACTCGGAAAAGAACGCAAGTTTAATGCTAGACAAAATATTTGTGATCAAATAATGTATTATTTTAGATATATAGTTATCTAACTTAATTGGTTAAATTGTGTTGTTTAAGTTGTCTTACAAATTGAACCGGCTATTGTTAAGCTAATGGTAACAAGTTTTAAATTAGTCAGCATAACATTTTTGATGCAATTTGCTGGTTCGCTAGCAAACAGGTACAGTAGCTAACTAACATTAGATTAGTAATTCACGAGCGGGACTCACGGTTTAATAGCGTTACTGAAAGTTGTGTATTTATGTTGTGTACTAGTGTAGCTGTTTATGAGTACATTAGCAGCTACTGTAAGCAGGGTGGCTGCTTGCCACCATGCTCATCGAGGCCGTGCACACGGTTCTATTCACACCCTACCACCTCAGGGTCGACCGTGTGTAACATTACTTGGAGTCTAACGGTAGGCTTCAGCACTTTTTGTCAATTTATTTGGCTCATATAACTGTTGATGATCTAGAACGAGTGAGAGCCACTGGTCAGGGACTGACTATAACTCAAGTATTTACTGTCTTTACATTTTGTGAGTCGATGTGATTTATTTATGAGCCGGTGCAAAAGTAGGACGTAGTGCTTAACGTAGTGAACTCTGCTGATGTTGCTGTTTGCTGAGTGTGGCTAACATTAGCAGTGCTTCCTACAGCTTAACAACCACATGCCTGTGCTTGGTGTGGTAATGTTACGCATTGCTCCCGTCAAGTGCTTAAATGCCAGTGTCTTCCGATGCATTGACAAACTGTGCTGGTTTTACGAGATGTCACTTATCTCACTTTCCACCTTGACTGGCTTAACAGCATCCGGGCATTATCACGGGGAGAGGGGCTGACGTCTGCCGGTCTGCAGGCCCGGCTAGTCGCGCTGGGGTGACTTAAGGACAGCAAACCTCCCTGTGTGTGAGCTGTAGTGATAGCTGGCCTCGATGGCTGGGCTGCTTTTGTACCGTATTTACATTGGAAAGTATGACAACGACGGTGATAAATGCCCCTTGTGTGAAAGCGTCACGGTTAATTCGTTCGGTGGTTATCGTTAAGCTAAGCTACTCAGCTCAGTATTGCTGTGCCAGTGTGCCAATGAACAGCTGTGTTGGTTTGTCAACTAGCTACTACTGCAGAGTCCCGTACTCTCTCGTTTTCACTGGTACTTAAACAGTTTTACAGTTAGTTAATGAACTGTGACAGCCACGTGTAATACTGCTTCAACTCAAGCTTTAACAATGAATAGAAATTTCTCCTCCCCCCTAATATTACTGGAGTTTTTATGTTCTTCTCATGGTTTCTTCCCGGACTGATGGTGGTTCACTTCAGGCCTGAACATAAAACTTATTGGATTCACTGTTTTTACATGTGGGTTTTGTCCTGGACTGATTGTTGTTTCTTCAGGGCTGTACTCAAGACTCACTGGACTACACAAGGTATGTTATACCCCTAAAATAGAACAAAACAGCTCTATTGACAAAGCTGTAATGAGGCTGTATGTACAGAACAGTTTGTTTTTAAAGTGAACAAAATAGCTATACTTTCAACAGTTAAGGTGATGTTGTAGTGAACATGAGTTTTTAACCTGAGCTTCAGCAACAGCTTGTGCTAATAATTTTGCAAAAGTTGTAAAGTGCACAAATTAATAACCCATATGTGAGCATATTTTGGTTACCTGATTTTCTGTTGAGAAATGGACATTTTAACAAAAAAGCGTATATTTGATTTATGTTTTTAAAAGCTAAAATAAAAATACAAGGCATTTTTTCTTGGTAAAAAAAAGTGTTAAATGGTTTGCTTTTCTATTTCTAATAATAAAAAAATATATTTGGATTAATTGGCTGACCAAGCACCAAACGTGCCAGTGTTGGTTTAGTCCTAGCTAAAATTTCTTTGGAAACTTTACCTAGTCTGAGCTGAGTTGCTGCTCCTTGATGAGATGGACTGTTGTCTTTAAATGATTGGCTTTGTTTCTCCAGTGTTGTGCTGCATGTGGACATGCAAAGACTGCGAGAGGGCATTTACAAGAAGATCTGAACTGCTCAAGCATTACAAACTCAGGCTACGTTTACACTAGACCGTATCTGTCTCGTTTTCTTCGCGGACGCACTGTCCGTTTACATTAACCCCCCTGAAAAAGCGGGGAAACGGGAATCCGCCAGCGTCCACGTATTCAATCTAGATCGTATCAGCTCCGGTGCTGTGTAAACATTGAGAATACGCGAATACGCTGTGCTGAGCTCTAGCTGGCGTCTCATTGGACAACGTCACTGTGACATCCACCTTCCTGATTCGCTGGCGTTGGTCATGTGACGCGACTGCTGAAAAACGGCGCAGACTTCCGCCTTGTATCACCTTTCATTAAAGAGTATAAAAGTATGAAAATACTGCAAATACTGATGCAAATACTGCCCATTGTGTAGTTATGATTGTCTTTAGGCTTGCCATCCTTCCACTTGCAAGTAATAAGTGATATGCGCTGGGATCACACACACAGCGGCTCAGTCCCGAATCGTGGCTTGTTCACTTCACTCGCGCGCTCTGTGAGCTGCGCAGGGCCGGAGTGCGCACCCTCCAGAGGGCACTCGCTGTTCAGGGCGGAGTGATTTGGAGCGCAGGATGCCTGCGGAGCCGAGCGTATCCGCGTATTGGTGTTGCTGTGTGCACGGCTAACGGTTTTAGTGTCAACGCGAATCGTTTTAAGAACGTTAATCTGATGATCCGCTGATTCGACGTAATGTAAACGTAGCCTCAATCATCGGCATTATGGAAGGGGGCATTCATATCCATGCACTTATTTAAATTGCACATGTAGATTCAAGACCTGGAATGCCTTACTAAGCCATTTGTCAAGAAATCACCCTGCCCAATGTACAGTCAACAAAGCCATATCCGCGTTCAAATGCCATATTTGTGGCCATAATCAACTCTCCACCGAAAGGGAATATTTTCAACACATCTTTCAGCATCTTAAAAATAAGGAGACTGTAACATGTGTGTTGCAAAACTGTGAATACAAAACCAACATCTATGAGAACTTCAGAAGTCATAAATACAGAAAACACTCTGGCACAGGGAATGTCTTTAAGCCTGGGATACATTCTGTTGAAGAATCTTGTGCCAGTGTTGCCTGCGATATTTTGGATGGGGAAAGTCTCATCTCATTATCTGTAGCCGCTTTATCCTTCTACAGGGTTGCAGGCAAGCTGGAGCCTATCCCAGCTGACTACGGGCAAAAGGCGGGGTACACCCTGGACAAGTCACCAGGTCATCACAGGATGGGGAAAGCATAGAGAGCAATGTTGATTTAGAGTCTGCTCTTGACTTTGGGAAATGTGAAAACTTTGAGAAGGATATTGAGCTTAAAATTGCTTCAGTCCTCCTTAAATTAGAACACATATATCTTGTGTCTAATGCAGCTGTAGATGAGCTTTTGCAGAAGTTAAACATTTTGATTGGCTCTCTTTCATTGCCGATTACTCAGAAGACTATTAGTCAAGTATTGCAAGATGGTGGATGTCAGTTTGACCAGACAGTTGTTGAAAAGCTAGCCAGTGCACTCTGTGAGACAAATCCTGTTAAAAAGGCAATTAGTGATAAAGGTCCACTTTCCAGTGCTTGGAGGTGATAGGCTTACTATAAGAGACACTTTAATGTAATGGAACCACTGGACTTGACTGAAAGAATAGTCATTCCAATACATTTCACTTTTAAACTCTTTGCAGCAACTTCTTGACTGCCAGACAATCTTAGACCAGGCTGCTAATTTGAATACTGTAGATAAACAACCACAGAGAACTTGTGTGCAGATACACAAATCTTTGTTTGATGGTGCCTTCTTCAAAGAAAATGGACTGTTGTCTAAACAGGAAAGGATTTCATTGATACTATACATTGATGAATTTGAAATATGTAATCCCCTTGGTACATCTAAGAGGAAGCATAAAATTTGTGGTTTGTATTGGATTCTAGGTAATTTGCCACCTGACTGTAACTCTGCTTTGTCTTCCATATATTTGGCTGCTCTAATCAAAAGCAATGATCTGAAGTGTTATGGTATGACAAAGTGTTAGAACCTGTAATTAATAATCTTGTAATTTTGGAATGGAGTGGGGTATTTGTAACAAAGTTGGGCAGAACAGTAAAGGGCACTGTTCAGTGTGTGGTCACTGACAACCTTGGTGCACACAGCATTGCTGGATTTGTAGAAAATTTCTCAGGATCATATGTATGTAGATTGTGCACTGCAGAAAGATCAGAGTTCCAGACCAAAGAAGTTAGAAGTGGAGTCTTTACTTTGAGAACCAAAGACATTCATGGAGATCATTTAAGAATACTTGAGGAAAATGAATTGCCCAATTGTTATGGTGTGAAATCAACTTGTATTTTGTCAAAGCACCTGTCTTATTTTGATGTTACCACTGGGTTTCCTCCAGATATCTTTCACGATCTTTTTGAAGGAATTGTTCCTTTTGAGCTTGCACTTTGCCATAATGTATTCATTAAAAAAAGCATTTCACATTATTAACACTGAATGAAGCAATATCATCCTTCAACTTTAAATGGTCTGACAAAACTAATCGACCTCATCCTGTGCCTCTCAGTTTTGGATCCAAAAAAACTGTTGGGGAAAATGCCCACAAGAACTGGAGTCTAATCAGATTTTTGCCTTTGTTGATTGGGCAGAGAGTTCCATGTGAGGAGCCGGCTTGGCAGATCTTAACAGACCTGAAGGACATTGTTGATCTTGTTGTCAGTCCTGTTCATACTGAGGACTCTATTGCATGTCTTGATTTTAAGATCTCGGAGCACAGAATTAGATTTCAAGAGGTCTTTCCTGACTATCAACTTAAACCAAAACACCATTTCTTGGAACATTATCCATACTCGATCTGTCAGTATGGTCTACTAGTTGCCCTATGGACTATGCGTTTTGAAGCAAAGCATAGCTTTTTTAAAAGAGTTGCCAGGAATATCAGATGCTTCAAAAATGTGCTCCTTTCCCTTTCAGAGAGGCATCAGTATCAGATTGCACATCATTTGCATGCATGTACTTTCACCAGACCTCCACTGGAAGTGACAAATGTTTCCACTGTGCACATCGATGTTCTTAACAGTGTTGTTTTCATTAACGATGACGATGACGAAATGATTTCGTCAACGCACCTTTTTTTCATGACTAAAACGAGACAGTGACGAGCTAAACATAACTCTTTGATCACGAAAATATGACTAGACGTATCTGTTGTTTTCGTTGACGAGACAAGACGAGACGAAAATGTTAGTGGATTGGCTATAGGACTATCAAAATGCATGGCATTTCCTCCAACGGCGCGTGCAACCTGTCTGCCAAATGCTGAAAATATCAGCAATGCACCTGCATCCTGTCCTTGTTTGGCCACGCCCACCAGGCACAGTGCACACAGTTCATGGACCATGGCGGCTGCAACGCCAGCACAAGGGCTTGGTGGGCAGAAAAGACACAATGATTTATGGACATGCTTTACATATAATCCAGCAGAAATAAAACAGAATGCCTTGTAGTGGGAGACAGAGGTACACGCTATGGCTATAAACTACGTGGCAAGAACATGACCAACCTCAAGAGTCATCTAAAGGCTCACCATGCTGCTATTTCTGCGACGGTAAGTTAACTTTACAAGAAGTCCTGTTAACAGATCATGCATACGTTTGCTAGCTTTGGTTAATGTCACTCAACAATTGGGCTGTGATGAATTTCCTATGAAGTTTTCCAAAACACCATGACCTGGCGAAAATTAATGGGACCGCTAGCTTCATGCTAAAGTTGGCTTGGTTAAGCTAACTTAAATTCAATTAACATGTCATGAGTAAAACTTGTCCTGCAGGGATTTTTGGTGGGACAGCAACTGAATGCTTTGTCGTATATTGACCCATATTTGAGTTACTGTGAAACATACAGGGGGAAATGTAGCTTTTCAGACCTGTTGCTGTGCCTTAATATATTGCGACATGTTAAACGGAGGCAGAAACACGAGTCTGTGAACAATGGAGCATGCGCACTAGCAGACATCCCAGCCTGCAGAAGCTCATTTCAGGGAGGTATCGTGACGCATGACTTTTTTCCCATCAGCGGGGGGTGTCACGACACCTCCTTGAAATGAGTTTGGATGTCTGTAAACCAATCAGGATGCTCTTTGTCTAGCATGTGCTACATGAACAGTGTCTCTCGCTCTCCCTCACGCACTCCGTCATATGCGCGATGCAGACATTAATGTTTCGCGTGCACGCTCTTGCTCGCTTGCTCTAGATTCCAGGAGATATTCTCCAATTTGCAGGCATCAGGGAGCCACTATCAATATGCGGGAGACTCCGGGAACTTCCGGGAGACTTGGGATGTCTGCACTAGACAGTGTTTATGTAGAGAGCATACACACTAGACAGTGTTTATGTAGAGAGCATGTGCACTTCAATCAATCAATCAATCAATCAATCAATCTTTTATTTCAATTGCATATAAACATATAATAGACTACATGAGTGCAAATAGACTCATGTTTACAAAAAATTTTTTTATATGAATTAATATAATACTTAAATATGTATGAAAAAGATAATAAAACATCTCATCTCATTATCTCTAGCCGCTTTATCCTCTACAGGGTCGCAGGCAAGCTGGAGCCTATCCCAGCTGACTACGGGCGAAAGGCGGGGTACACCCTGGACAAGTCGCCAGGTCATCACAGGGCTGACACATAGACACAGACAACCATTCACACTCACATTCACATTCACACCTACGGTCAATTTAGAGTCACCAGTTAACCTAACCTGCATGTCTTTGGACTGTGGGGGAAACCGGAGCACCCGGAGGAAACCCACGCGGACACGGGGAGAACATGCAAACTCCACACAGAAAGGCCCTCGCCGGCCCCGGGGCTCGAACCCAGAACCTTCTTGCTGTGAGGCGACAGCGCTAACCACTACACCACCGTGCCGCCTATAATAAAACATACTTGACAAATTAACAACTATTTGGTAACAAAAAGAAAAAGAGGAGACAGTACTTGTTATTTAATATAAAGGTACAGTGATATATCATTCAATAACATTGAAAAAAAATATATAGAGAGAGGTATACTTGTCATACTGATAATAATAATTCATGCATGGTATTAAACATATAAACATATAATAGACTACACGAGTCTGCAAATAGCGCACTGCTAATCAAGGCAGACTCATGTTTACAAAATTTTTTTATATGAATTAATATAATACTTAAATATGTATGAAAAAGATAATAAAACATACTTGACAAATTAACAACTATTTGGTAACAAAAAGAAAAAGAGGAGACAGTACTTGTTATTTAATATAAAGGTACAGTAATATGTCATTCAATAACATTGAAAAAAATATATAGAGAGAGAGGTATACTTGTCATACTGATAATAATAATTCATGCATGGTATTAAATAATATTTAAAGTTAAAACTAAGATAAATAAATAAATATATATAGCTCTTAATTATATATAGAAATAAAGTTATGTAGAAAGAAAGTTTGGAGATGTCAACATCATATCCATATCTACTTAAATCAGAAAAAAGGTGGTGGCTGACTTTTTTCTTGAACGACAATTTAGATGAAGCACTTATAGAAGTTGGAATCTGGTTCCATACCCTAACACCGACACGGGAAAATGAGTTCTTTTGTAGATTTGTACGAGAATACGGAGTATATAAATTCTTGGAGTAAGATGACCTAGTGTTATAAGAATGGATACTAGAAATAGAAGAAAATAATTTACAAATGTTTGAGGGTGCACTTTGATTAACAACGTCATACATTAATTTAGAAATACATTCATAGAAAAGAAGATTTACTGGTAAAATATTGGTTTTGGAAAACAATGGAAGGGCACTTTCTCTATTATCAACAAAATGGATTAATCTTAAAGCTTGTTTTTGTAGGATTAATACTTTATTTATATGAGTTTTACAAGCCCGTCACCAAGAACTAAGACCATATGTTAAATAAGGTTGAATCAGAGAGGGATATGTCATAAGGGTATGTAGTGGAATAAAATGTCTAAGCTTGGCCAAAAGGCTGACAACCTTGCTTATTTTGTTGCAAATAAAATCAATATGAGGCTTCCAAGAAAGACCGTCATCGATTATTAAACCCAAATATTTGACATACTTTTTACGTTCAAGTGAAACAAGTTTGTTTTGAGACACTGTTTTGAGAGTATGTTATGCACAACCTGTCAGCCTCGATTACAATTTCCTATCTCTGTATTGGCCTAATTTAATGTTTTAAAGTAATTTTTTGACTAAAATGAATGACTAAAACTAGACCTAAACTATCAAGGATGGAATTGACTAAAATGTGACTAAAACTAATAAGCATTTCGTCCAAAAGACTAAGACTAAAACTAAATCAAAAATGGCTGCCAAAAACAACACTGGTTCTTAACAAGGAAATCTCAAATGAACTGAGACAGAAGTCTTCAAATGTGGACACAGTGTGCTTGGCAAAAACTGTGACACATAATGGACTAAACTACAAGTGCGGGATGATTTTGATCCATGGCCCACTGAGAGGACTGCCAGAGTTTAGTGAAATCATCCAAATGGTGATACTGCAGGACAAGTTAATCTTCATTATGAAGAAGCTCATTGGATGGTATATTGAACACTATAGAGCTTATGATCTGAAAAGTTCACCAGGCAAGGAAGTGGAACTTATTGAGCCACAAAAACTACATGACACATACCCACTGTCAAACTACAAAATTGGAGGGATGCGTCTTGTCACATTGAAAAGATATATCCATGTTTAAAGGGTGAGGCCTATGAATGTGGTAATGTGTGTTATTTTATAATGTGGGAAAACAAAAGCTATACACATACACTTCTATTGTGTTCTCAAAACATTTATTTCATACTGTAAGCCAAAGTGATGTTTCAATCAAATGTGGTCTTCATGATTTGAACTACAAATGCTTATAATAGGTAAATAACAGCACAAATTCTGAGAGCACTATAGTCACAGTTGATACTCTGAATCTGCAAAAGACCTACACATTTGTTTTGTGTGCATTTTAAAGCAGCTAAAAATGATTTGTCTTAACTGGCCCAGGTTTTAATAACCATCAGCTTTCAAATGTTAATATTCCAGTTTTTGCATATTTATCCAACTTGACTAATGCAGGGGCGGCACGGTGGTGTAGTGGTTAGTGCTGTCGCCTCACAGCAAGAAGGTCCTGGGTTCGAGCCCCGGGGCCGGCGAGGGCCTTTCTGTGCGGAGTTTGCATGTTCTCCCCGTGTCCGCGTGGGTTTCCTCCGGGTGCTCCGGTTTCCCCCACAGTCCAAAGACATGCAGGTTAGGTTAACTGGTGACTCTAAATTGACCGTAGGTGTGAGTGTGAATGGTTGTCTATGTGTCAGCCCTGTGTTGACCTGGCGACTTGTCCAGGGTGTACCCCGCCTTTCGCCCGTAGTCAGCTGGGATAGGCTCCAGCTTGCCTGCGACCCTGTAGAAGGATAAAGCGGCTAGAGATAATGTGATGTGATGTGTGTGTGACTAATGCAGCTTTCTTTTATTTTAGGATTTTTTTTTTCATGTTGGCAGCTGGACTCCAGTCAGCAAATACTTATAGAACAAGGATGTACTTAAATTGCCATTTATTAAGTCAATCCACAGAAGTAGGATAATGCATCTGTAAGATGTTAAATTAACCATGTGATTAATAAGAAATTATTTTCAGTGTGTTTTTGCTACATTTGCTGAAAGGACACCTATTATGCCCCTTTTCAACCAGTTAATATTGATCTCTGGGGTCCCCAAAATATGTCTATGATTTTTTTTTGTAGAAAATAACACTCAGAATAAACATTTTTGCATGTCTCAAAATGTTTATTTTTCAGTCTTCTTCTAAGTGCGCCATTTCTGTGTCTGCAGCAAGTGGGATGTACCATGCAAATAACCTGTTCACTTCAGAGCTTCATAGACCAATGCATGTACAGAACTCAACAGCCGACTCCGCCCCTCTCCCAGAGTCGCAAAGACGCACTAAAAGCTAGCACCACTCGCTAACTTGCTAGCTTGGTTTATACTTAGCCATTCGAACTATAGGCTATAGAGCTAAGCATGACAATGTTCAGCTGTTGCAATGGCACCAACAACTTCTTCAAACTTCAATAAACGGCATAAATCCTACGATAGTATCCTTTATTAATAAACGTTAGACTACTGATTGAAATATCGGTGTTTTGGTGCCGTCAGGATCCGGCTTTGAACAATGATGGAATGTTGGAAAAGTACTGTGTGTTTAATTGGTGACTGACGCCTTGAAAATGGTTCCTCCAGGAACCATGACGTTTCAGTTGTCAAGACAACGGAAAAACTAAAATACAAATACAAGAGCATTTTGTTTTGTGCACAAGAGCATTGTGACATATCTTTCTGTTTTTGTATTTTAGTTTTTCTGTTGTCTTGACAACTGAAACGTCATCGTTCCTGGAGGAACCATTTTCAAGGGGTCAGTCACCAAAGGGTTAATCGTGACAAAAACAGCCAGTTTGTTGCATTAAAATCACACATAGGAACAACTGCTGTTCACAACACATTTATTTAAGGTTAAATTGATATTATAAATATTTTGCTCCTGTTGATCTCCGGAAATTTTAGGTTGCCCTCCCTACCTCCGCTGTTAGCACTGGCTAGCTACGGCTAGACGGCAAAAGACACACACAACTCATTAAACTTGAAAATAAATATTAAAAAATACTTGCATTTCCCTACTCTGCAGTTTTCTCACAGATGATTAGTACTGATCCAGCTTTCAATAAAAGTTTCGTGGACAGTCCAGCGTTGTACTGACCCAGGTTCATAAAAACAGACAGGCACAAAGTGGTTAGCACATGTGAGCAGCTTTTTACTAATGGTAGGTAGGATGTCTCCATCAAAAGTAAACCTTATCCACTCGGCCATTCTGTCCTCTGAGGCTGGGGCCGGTATAAAGATTTGGGTGGCTCTGTGCAGCCGACAACAGGGTAGCTTCTTATCCGTGGTGGTCCTTTGGACATGATGCTAGCAAGTTAGCTAAATGAGTGGCGCAGTTTGATTCTGTAAGGCGTAGGTGGAGTTAAGGGCATGGTATTATTTTGACACGACTCCTTGTTTCGTCACGGAGGGACGGAAGTCTGGAACGGCTCACTGAAACAGATGTTTGCAGAAATCAGCAGCGCACAAGAAATTGGCTGGGTTAATTTATTTCCAAGTTGGCTTGTTAGTAGCCCTACCAGAGACCCAAATGTTGGTGCAAATACCCTTAAAAAGTCAGTTTTCCATAATAGGTGCCCTTTAACCCTATTTTATCATTTAACCTCTAAACTCACTTAGCAGTTAGCAGTGGTGAAATAAGTATTCAGAGCCTTTACTTGAATAAAAGTATTTAAATTCTGTCAGCAAAAGTTACTTTAAGTATTAAAAGGAAAAGTATCCATTGTGCAGTAAAATATTCCCTGTCATTGATTTACTATGTCTGATGTTGATGGATTAATATTACTGCTGTATTAATGTGTATGTTTAAGGTTGAGCTCATTTTAACTACTTTATATACTGTTGGCTAGTTTAATCTACAGTGATGTATCATGGTCTGTAAGGTCATATATTGGTCGCGTGGCTGTCCTGTGAGAGCAGATCCCTTCAATTTGCCTCACATCTTGAACCTTACTAACTCTGCTTGTGCTCTTTTCTCAGACTACCATGGCTGGTTCAACGCCTGCTAGACTGAAGGTGATTTTGGGGGAGAACAACATTGAAAAATTAACTCTCCCAAATGGCATACCAGAGTCACTATGACCTTCTCAGCAAGATAAAGACTACCTTTGTACTGAACAGCAACATCAGACTGCAATACATGGACCAAGATTTTGGAAACGACTTTTTCAATCTAAATTCTACCACTGAACTTCAGGATTTGGGGACAATCAAGGTAATCCACCAGCAAACAAATCCACTTTGGATTAGTGCCACTGAGACCACATCATCTCATTCTCTTTCACTTGAGTCTGATGACAGTGGTTCATTAGCATCAAATAACACAGTAATCCTCTCATCCCCCGAGTCTGTGTCATCTCGAAAACAACAGTGGCCAGAAGACTTTCAAATTCCCAGATCTTCATACAGTGGTGCTTGAAAGTTTGCGAACCCTTTAGAATTTTCTATATTTCTGCATAAATATGACATAGAACATCATCAGGTTTTCACACAAGTCCTAAAAGTAGATAAAGAGAATCCAGTTAAAGAAATGAGACAGAAATATTATACTTGGTCATTTATTTATTGAGGAGAATGATCCAATATTACATATCTCTGAGTGGCAAAAGTATGTGAACCTCTAGGATTAGCAGTTAATTTGAAGGTGAAATTAGAGTCAGGTGTTTTCAATCAATGGGATGACAAATCAGGTGTGAGTGGGCACCCTGTTTTATTTAAAGAACAGGGATCTATCAAAGTCTGATCTTCACAACACATGTTTGTGGAAGTGTATCATGACACGAACAAAGGTGATTTCTGAGGATCTCAGAAAAAGCGTTGTTGATGCTCATCAGGCTGGAAAAGGTTACAAAACCATCTCTAAAGAGTTTGGACTCCACCAATACACAGTCAGACAGATTGTATACAAATAGAGGAAATTCAAGACCATTGTTACCCTCCCCAGGAGTGGTCAACCAACAAGGATCACTTCAAGAGCAAGGCATGTAATAGTCGACGAGGTCACAAAGGACCCCAGGGTAACTTCTAAGCAACTGAAGGCATCTCTCACATTGGCTAATGTTAATGTTCATGAGTCCACCATCAGGAGAACACTGAACAACAATGGTGTGCATGGCAGGGTTGCAAGGAGAAAGCCACTGCTCTCCAAAAAGAACATTGCTGCTCGTCTTCAGTTTGCTAAAGATCATGTGCACAAGCCAGAAGGCTATTGGAAAAATGTTTTGTGGATGGATGAGACCAAAATAGAACTTTTTGGTTTAAATGAGAAGCGTTATGTTTGGAGAAAGGAAAACACTGCATTCCAGCATAAGAACCTTATCCTATCTGTGAAACATGATGGTGGTAGTTTCATGGTTTGGGCCTGTTTTGCTGCATCTGGGCCAGGACAGCTTGCCATTATTGATGGAACAATGAATTCTGAATTATATCAGCGAATTCTAAAGGAAAATGTCAGGACATCTGTCCATGAACTGAACCTCAAGAGAAGGTGGGTCATGCAGCAAGACAACGACCCTAAGTACACAAGTCGTTCTACCAAAGAATGGTTAAAGAAGAATAAAGTTAATGTTTTGGAATGGCCAATTCAAAGTCCTGACCTTAATCAAGTCAAAATGTTGTGGAAGGACCTGAAGTGAGCAGTTCATATGAGGAAACCCAACAACATCCCAGAGTTGAAGCTGTTCTGTATGGAGGAATGGGCTAAAATTCCTCCAAGCCGGTGTGCAGGACTGATCAACAGTTACCGGAAATGTTTAGTTGCAGTTATTGCTGCACAAGGGGGTCACGCCAGATACTGAAAGCAAAGGTTCACATACTTTTTTCACTCACAGATATGTAATATTGGATCATTTTCTTCAATAAATAAATGGCCAAGTATAATATTTTTGTCTCATTTGTTTAACTGGGTTCTCTTTATCTACTTTTAGGACTTGTGTGAAAATCTGATGATGTTTTAGGTCATATTTATGCAGAAATATAGAAAATTGTAAAGGGTTCACAAACTTTCAAGCACCACTGTATGACACAGAGCTCCAACTAGAGAAGGGGAATTCTGAGTACCATGCAAGCCAAAAACTGTTGACTGTCAGCTCCAGAATCATGTCTGATATTCTGAATAGACTAGCAGAAGAAATTTAGACATACAAGGCTTATCCAGAGGATGCACATTTCTGCGTAGTTTCAGAGGCCTTAATCAAGAAGCACCCTTGTTTGAGAGAACCTGGCTCATTCAATGGCTGTTATGGTTGGAAACAGAGACTGAAGTACAAAATGGGAAACTACAGGACTCAGCTCAAATTGCAGGGATGTCCAGAGCTGTCAGTAAATTCCCTGAAATCCAAAGCTACTACAGATGCTTTCCCTGCAAAAAAAGTGAAAAGGCCGAAATGAGCTGAAGCTAACTTTTATCCATCCTTCCCTATTGCTGAGACTCTGGAAAGCCTTGAAAAAATGAGACTCGAACTTCTGACACAGATTGAGATAAGGAACAGTGACAGGGTCATCGCAGACAAAATGGTTCACACGTTTGCCTACAGACGACAGGAGGTGGTAAACCAAGAACCCAGCATTAAGGACTTCAAGGACAGATGGCCTGCACTATTCCAACAGAAAGAGGTAATAATGGAACTGAAGTGTCTTGGTTTTGATATAGTGAGCTTATAAGAATTGGTCATAATTTGATATAGTTGAGATTAAGTTCAACATGACAGAATTTACAGTTGAGTTTCTATATTTGTAATACTTTTTGGTATATTGACATTTTGGCAATTTTACAGGCATGCTTAAGTGGTTAATTTGTTAAAACTGAGATTATTTACAGATCCAGGGATGTGATTCTTCCGGATTAATCCGGCTCTATGTTTTCCTCCTTTTTTGTACTTTGCCAAATCACATGCCTGAGACCTGTTGCATTTCCTTTGATTCAGGATACTGCATGTCATTTGTTGTAGATCAATGCAGACTTCCTGAGGCTCATGGCTGTTCCTCTTGAGGAGAAGTTCATGGCACAGTTAGACCTGCACTCCACTCAGCTGATTAGAGTCAGCCGTGCCAAAGAAGGAGCAACATGCCAAAAGACAGCAGACATTATGGAGACTTTGGACAAGGTAGATCTGTATCATCAGAGGAGATCCTGATTTTTCTTGGTAGCTAAGATGGATGTCACGGTTTTCTGTATCCTTATTGATACATTAACATGGGCAAACCATTGGCATATATAAAGATTGGCATGTCAGTTCCCCAAAAGTGAACCCAAAATGTCCCCACTCTGGTGGCTAGCTTCAGCATAGATCATACAACCTGCTGTCTTAATAGATGTGTCATGGGCCAAACTAAAAATTCAAAGTACACATCAATTTTTTTTTTCCAAAGAGGGTTGTCGTCATTTTAGGAAGTTCTTATCACACTGATTTGTGTTCAAGTGTTCATTTTCATTGTCATGATTGACCGCTGAGCTCTGCTCGCTGGCTGTATGGGTGGGAACTCGGAAGTGCGGCTCTGGAATAATTTGGCTTCATATTTGTACAGCGGAGGGAGTGGAGACATAGCATCCAACTTTATTTACAGTCAATGGGCAGCCAGTATACCAACAGTGTCTTTTATATAGTATGCAGGGCATGTTTTCAGCCACTCAGAAGCTACACCATTGAGCTCACATTCCCCTTTTTTTTTTTTTTTTTAAACACTAGCATCAAAAATGGCTGATTAGCAAATGTAGGAATTTAACTGTAAGTGTAAGGGCATTTTTTTTCAGAGGTTTGAAAAGGTAAAATTAATCAAGAGTATGTTGTTGTAGACTGAGGACATTCATCTTCAGAGAGAGTGTGTCCTGAAAGCCTTCATCATCTTCCTGGGAGAAGATGCAGTTGACCTGATCAAGGAATATGTTGTAAGTTTCAACAGTAATCTGCATGTTAGCACATCTTGCCAAAGGGACAAACACAAATATTCTAGATTTAAATCTAATGCAGTAAAAGGGAGATTACAACTATTATAACACACACTGTCTTACACTTTCTTACATCAAACAAAAACTGACAAGCGGCAAAATCATCAAAGTGAACTAAACAATAAAGACACAAAGTACCCTTAAATTACTTCACCTTGACCCTTTTGCAACAGCTTAATACCAGACTTGGCCAATCATGAGCCATCATTCAGTGAAATATTAGTCATAATTATGTAGCCACTATCTTCAATAATTGTGAAGCCTTGGAAAAAAGCCTTTCAAAAACTGTGGTGGTAGATTATGTTATGATCAAGATGAGACATCAGAATAATTAAGTTATGACAGAATATGACTCAGGCCAGTGCCATTTTTATCCCATACCAAGTGCATAGTTACCGTATAACAGCATGAAGTGATGCCAGTGGTGTTTTGTGATCATGTCATGTACCCTTCTATACTCTGGAGCCGGACTTGCTGAGAATGACCTGGAGCAGCTCACCATGGCAATTTTTGTCATTTGGAAAGAGGGGGAAGGACTACGGGAGCAACCTGAAGACACTGGCATCGTCATTGAGGGTGTGGAGGTGTTGAATGAACTGACCTCGGTCGCCTCAGCCTGTGCCATGCTTCTAAGTTTGATATATGTGCTCAACCTAACATATCCCAAACCCTTTTGTTTCACTTTTGAAGTGCTACAGAAAATCATGTGCTCAACCTAGCATATCCCAAACCCCTTCGTTTCACTTTTGAAGTGCTATAGAAAATCATCATGCAGCTTGAGCAGCCGAAGATGTCCCCCAAAGTCCAAAATCTCTACGGCAGCCTTCAAGGCTTGCAATAGTAACACACTATGATTGCTCCTTTCAGCCAAGAAATGGCCATGTGCCATGTTATGAAAGCACAATGGTGTGGAGCATGTAAATTGAGCTTCTATTGGATATTGGACCTTTGTATGCTCAAAGAGACAATATATAAACACAACTAATATTCCTCAAACCACATTGTGAAATGCTATTGCACTGATTTTGATTTTTGTGGGAGCAAGAGTTTATGGTTTTCTCCAAACATGTTTCTTTCTATTTGTGGGGAGAGGTTTGACTTCAGTTTAAACTTGTTCCAGAAAGCAGCTACACAGCACGTAGTGCCTGTACAGCAAAGCAAATAGCTAGCTCCTCTTGTCAAAAAATGGTCTTGTGCCATGCTACGGAAGCATAATGGTGAGAAGCATGTAAAGATTAAGCCTCTTTTGGATGTTGGGCCTTTGTATGCTCCAAGAGGCAATATAAACTACAAATATTCCTTAAACCACAATGTGAAATGCCATTAGACTGATTTTGCAACAGATTTTGCCAGAGTTTGTAGTCTTCTCTAAACGTGTTTCCTTGTATTTGTGGGGTTACCACAATTATATACAGTTAACATCGCTGGTGACAATTTCCAACAGCATACCATAACATGCAACGCCTTTTCCTTCCTTCCATGAAGCCATTGGTTTCAGTGAGTAGCTACAATCCCGATTCCAAAAAAGTTGGGAGAAAGTACAAATTGTAAATAAAAACGGAATGCAATAATTTACAAATCTCAAAAACTGAAATTGTATTCACAATAGAACATAGACAACATATCAAATGTCGAAAGTGAGACATTTTGAAATTTCATGCCAAATATTGGCTCATTTGAAATTTCATGACAGCAACACATCTCAAAAAAGTTGGGACAGGGGCAATAAGAGGCTGGAAAAGTTAAAGGTACAAAAAAGAAACAGCTGGAGGACCAAATTGCAACTCATTAGGTCAATTGGCAATAGGTCATTAACATGACTGGGTATAAAAAGAGCATCTTGGGGTGGCAGCAGGTCTCAGAAGTAAAGATGGGAAGAGGATCACCAATCCCCCTAATTCTGTGCCAACAAATGATGGAGCAATATCAGAAAGGAGTTCGACAGTGTAAAACTGCAAAGAGTTTGAACATATCATCATCTACAGTGCATAATATCATCAAAAGAATCAGAGAATCTGGAAGAATCTCTGTGCGTAAGGGTCAAGGCCGGAAAACCATACTGGGTGCCTGTGAGCTTCGGGCCCTTAGACGGCACTGCATCACATATAGGCATGCTTCTGTATTGGAAATCACAAAATGGACTCAGGAATATTTCCAGAGAACATTATCTGTGAACATAATTCACTGTGCCATCCGCCGTTGCCAGCTAAAACTCTATAGTTCAAAGAAGAAGCCGTATCTAAACATGATCCAGAAGCCCAGACATCTTCTCTGGGCCAAGGCTCATTTAAAATGGACTGTGGCAAAGTGGAAAACTGTTCTGTGGTCAGACGAATCAAAATTTGAAGTTCTTTATGGAAATCAGGGACGCCGTGTCATTCGGACTAAAGAGGAGAAGGACGACCCAAGTTGTTATCAGCGCTTAGTTCAGAAGCCTGCATCTCTGATGGTATGGGGTTGCATTAGTGCGTATGGCATGGGCAGCTTACACATCTGGAAAGACACCATCAATGCTGAAAGGTATATCCAGGTTCTAGAGCAACATACAGTGGTGCTTGAAAGGTTGTGAACCCTTTAGAATTTTCTATATTTCTGTATAAATATGACCTAAAACAATATCAGATTTTCACACAAGTCCTAAAAGTAGATAAAGAGAACCCAGTTAAACAAATGAGACAAAAATATTATACTTGGTCATTTATGTATTGAGAAAAATGATTCAATATTACATATCTGGGGCGGCACGGTGGTGTAGTGGTTAGCGCTGTCGCCTCACAGCAAGAAGGTCCTGGGTTCGAGCCCCGGGGCCGGCGAGGGCCTTTCTGTGTGGAGTTTGCATGTTCTCCCCGTGTCCGCGTGGGTTTCCTCCGGGTGCTCCGGTTTCCCCCACAGTCCAAAGACATGCAGGTTAGGTTAACTGGTGACTCTAAATTGACCGTAGGTGTGAATGTGAGTGTGAATGGTTGTCTGTGTCTATGTGTCAGCCCTGTGATGACCTGGCGACTTGTCCAGGGTGTACCCCGCCTTTCGCCCGTAGTCAGCTGGGATAGGCTCCAGCTTGCCTGCGACCCTGTAGAAGGATAAAGCGGCTAGAGATAATGAGATGAGATGAGATTACATATCTGTGAGTGGCAAAAGTATGTGAACCTTTGCTTTCAGTATCTGGTGTGACCCCCTTATGCAGCAATAACTGCAACTAAACATTTACGGTAACTGTTGATCAGTCCTGTACACCGGCTTGGAGGAATTTTAGCCCATTCCTCCATACAGAACAGCTTCAACTCTGGGATGTTGGTGGGTTTCCTCACATGAACTGCTGGCTTCAGGTCCTTCCACAACATTTTGATTGGATTAAGGTCAGGACTTTGACTTGGCCATTCCAAAACATTCACTTTATTCTTCTTTAACCATTCTTTGGTAGAACGACTTGTGTGCTTAGGGTTGTTGTCTTGCTGCATGACCCACCTTCTCTTGAGATTCGGTTCATGGACAGATGTCCTGACATTTTCCTTTAGAATTTGCTGGTATAATTCAGAATTCATTGTTCCATCAATGATGGCAAGCCCTCCTGGCCCAGATGCAGCAAAACAGGCCCAAACCATGATACTACCACCACCATGTTTCACAGATGGGATAAGGTTCTTATGCTGGAATGCAGTGTTTTCCTTTCTCCAAACATAATGCTTCTCATTTAAACCAAAAAGTTCTATTTTGGTCTCATCTGTCCACAAAACATTTTTCTAATAGACTTCTGGCTTGTCCACATGATCTTTAGCAAACTGAAGACGAGCAGCAATGTTACTTTTGGAGAGCGGTGGCTTTCTCCTTGCAACCCTGCCATGCACAACATTGTTGTTCAGTGTTCTCCTGATGGTGGACTCAGGAACATTAACATTAACCAATGTTAGAGAGGCCTTCAGTTGCTTACAAGTTACCCTGTGGTCCTTTGTGACCTTGCCGACTATTACATGCCTTGCTCTTGGAGTGATCTTTGTTGGTCAACCACTCCTGGGGAGGGCAACAATGGTCTTGAATTTCCTCCATTTGTACACAATCTGTCTGACTGTGTATTGGTGGAGTCCAAACTCTTTAGAGATGGTTTTGTAACCTTTTCCAGCCTGATGAGCATCAACAATGCTTTTTCTGAGGTCCTCAGGTATCTCCTTTGTTCGTGCCATGATACACTTCCACAACCATGTGTTGTGAAGATCAGACTTTGATAGATCCCTGTTCTTTCAATAAAACAGGGTGCCCACTCACACCTGATTGTCATCCCATTGATTTGAAAACACCTGACTCTAATTTCATTTTCAAATTAACTGTTAATCCTAGAGGTTCACATACTTTTGCCACTCACAGATATGTAATACTGGATCATTTTCCTCAATAAATAAATGACCAAGTATAATATTTTTGTATCATTTGTTTAACTGGGTTCTCTTTATCTACTTTTACGACTTGTGTGAAAATCTGATTATGTTTTAGGTCATATTTATGCAAAAATATAGAAAACTCTAAAGGGTTCACAAACTTTCAAGCACCACTGTATGCTCCCATCCAGACGATGTCTCTATCAGGGAAGACCTTGCATTTTCCAACATGAGAATGCCAAACCACATACTGCATCAATTACAGCATCATGGCTGCGTAGAAGAAGGGTCCGGGTACTGAACTGGCCAGCCTGCAGTCCAGATCTTTCACCCATAGAAAACATTTGGCGCATCATAAAACGGAAGATACGACAAAAAAGACCTAAGACAATTGTGCAACTAGAATCCTATATTAGACAAGAATGGGTTAACATTCCTATCCCTAAACTTGAGCAACTTGTCTCCTCAGTCCCCAGACGTTTACCTACTGTTGTAAAGAGAAAAGGGGATTTCTCACAGTGGTAAACATGGCCTTGTCCCAACTTTTTTGAGATGTGTTGTTGTCATGAAATTTAAAATCACCTAATTTTTCTCTTTAAATGATACATTTTCTCAGTTTAAACATTTGATTTGTCATCTATGTTCTATTCTGAATAAAATATGGAATTTTGAAACTTCCACATCATTGCATTCCGTTTTTATTTACAATTTGTACTTTGTCCCAACGTTTTTGGAATCGGGGTTATATATATGTATGTGTAGTATGAAGTATTAAGAAAATTAAATTTACCTGAGGGCGGCACGGTGGTGTGGTGGTTAGCACTGTCGCCTCACAGCAAGAAAGTCCAGGTTCGAGCCCCGTGGCCGGCGAGGGCCTTTCTGTGTGGAGTTTGCATGTTCTCCCCGTGTCCGCGTGGGTTTCCTCCGGGTGCTCCGGTTTCCCCCACAGTCCAAAGACATGCAGGTTAGGTTAACTGGTGACTCTAAAATTGACCGTAGGTGTGAATGTGAGTGTGAATGGTTGTCTGTGTCTATGTGTCAGCCCTGTGATGACCTGGCGACTTGTCCAGGGTGTACCCCGCCTTTTGCCCGTAGTCAGCTGGGATAGGCTCCAGCTTGCCTGTGACCCTGTAGAACAGGATAAAGCGGCTAGAGATAATGAGATGAGAAATTTACCTGAAGTGGGCTGCAACTGAATATCAAAATATTCTGAAAGCATGACATAATTTACATAATTTGGTATACAAGATTTCAAAATATATTTTAAAGAAGTCCACAGTCCCGAGATTCCAAGGCGCTTGGTCTTGTTTTGTCCAACCAACAGCCTAGACCCGTAATCATATGTTCAGTAAAAGAATTTGAGGTAACTTAGTTGTATTGCCATGAACTGAAACTGTTGGCTGCCAGGAAAGTGGAAAAAGGCTGGTTGTCTGATATATAAAATTAAATATACTGTATATATTTTTAAGTCCTACACTGTCAAAAGTGCCTTTATGTTTCATTGTATGTAATGTCCAATAATGCCGTAAGTTGCATAATATTCACTAGCAGTAGCTAGTTAAAGGGGTTTCTGAATAGGAAACATTACCTTATCACCCAACTCTGTTGTGCACTTTTTCCATACTGGTGTGATAACATTGTATGTGTCGAGACTGTTAAGCATCTCTCATCTCATTATCTGTAGCCGCTTTATCCTGTTCTACAGGGTCACAGGCAAGCTGGAGCCTATCCCAGCTGACTACGGGCGAAAGGCGGGGTACACCCTGGACAAGTCACCAGGTCATCACAGGGCTGACACATACTGTAGACACAGACAACCATTCATACTCACATTCACACCTACGGTCAATTTAGAGTCACCAGTTAACCTAACCTGCATGTCTTTGGACTGTGGGGGAAACTGGAGCACCCGGAGGAAACCCACACAGACACGGGGAGAACATGCAAACTCCACACAGAAAGGCCCTCGCCGGCCACGGGGCTCGAACCCGGACCTTCTTGCTGTGAGGCAACAGTGCTAACCACTACGCCACCGTGCCACCCCCCCAGACAACTTAAAATTTTAATTGTTTGGAAAGTATTTTAAATGTATTTAACAACCTAAAATTACACACTGAGGTTACTATAAAAACTACTTTTTCTCAAACCATACTATTAGGTTGTTAAACAACAGTATTTTACTTTTGGGTAAAGCAAATAATTGAGTTGAAAAATTGGAAACTTTTAAGTGGACGTGCCTTAAATTTAAGTTGTATTAATGTAAACTGTTGATTTGGAAGCACTCAAATTATTAACTGTACCTAACTCAAATCAGTTGTGTTAATCTAACTTGTAAACTTAAGTTGAAAAAACTTAAATTGTGTGTTACCAATTGAAGTAATTTTTTTAAAGGTGCCCTTCAACCAAAAACGTTTAATACTGGCTCTTTTTGAAATACCATTGTAGCGGTTCAGTGTTGGTGGGTGGAGCACAGAGGGCGGCAGGACAGAGATCAGGTTCACCAAAAGCGTTTATTGCTATACTTTTCAGTCTAACAACTTTCCCCACTAAACACACACACGACTGGCGTCTTGTTCGGGGATGAGCTCTCTTCTGCTCTCCCTCTTTAAATAGGGCGTGGTCACTGGGAAGACACACAAACACAGGTTAATTGACGTAAGGTGTAGTGATTCTGCCACTTACCGTCCCTGACTCCGCCCTCCTGTCACAGACCGGCGCTTGACCACGCCCCCGCTGCCACATACCCCCACCACCCGTCTCAGGCCGGGCGGCCATCCGGCCTGCAGCCGACTCCCCCCCCCGATGGGAGAGGAAGTCCGCCACGACCATCTGCGCCCCCGGCCTGTGGACCACCTTGAAATTAAAGGGTTGGAGTGCCAGATACCAACGGGTGATCCGCGCGTTGGCATCCTTCATGCGGTGGAGCCACTGGAGGGGCGCGTGGTCCGAACAGAGGGTGAAAGGGCACCCCAGCAAGTAGTACCGGAGGGCGAGGACCGCCCACTTGATGGCCAGACACTCTTTCTCTATGGTGCTGTAGCACCCCTCACGCACCGACAGCTTCCTGCTGATATACAGGACAGGGCGGTCCTCCCCCTCCACCTCCTGGGACAAAACCGCCCCCAGCCCTCTGTCCGACGCATCGGTCTGCAACATAAAGGGGAGAGAAAAGTCAGGGGAGTGTAAAAGTGGCCCCCCACACAGTGCAGCCTTTACCTCAGAAAAAGCCCGCTGGCATTGCTCCGTCAACTGGACCGGATCTGGTGCCCCCTTTTTAGTGAGATCAGTCAGCGGGCTAGTGACGTCCGAATAATTAGGTATAAACCTACGATAATAGCCAGCCAGCCCCAGGAACTGTCTCTCCCCCTTTTTGGTCTTGGGCCTCGGGCAGGCCGCAATTGCTGCGGTCTTGTTAATTTGGGGACGCACCTGCCCGTTGCCCAAGTGGAAGCCCAGATACCGTACTTCCACCCGCCCAATCGCACACTTCTTTCGGTTGGCTGTGAGACCCGCTCGCCTCAGCGACCTAAGGACGGCTCTTAGATGTTCGAGGTGCCTCGGCCAGTCATTGCTATAGACGATGATGTCGTCGAGATAAGCGGCCGCATAGGTGGCATGGGGTCGGAGGACCCTGTCCATCAGCCGCTGAAACGTAGCGGGCACCCCAAACAACCCAAACGGAAGTGTGACGAATTGGTGTAAACCAAACGGTGTGGAAAAGGCCGTTTTTTCTCGGGATAGTGGAGTCAAGGGGATCTGCCAATATCCCTTCGTCAAATCCAGTGTCGAATAAAAGCGAGCAGTGCCGAGTCGATCGAGCAACTCATCAATACGAGGCATTGGGTACATGTCAAATTTAGACACCGCATTGACTTTTCTATAGTCCACACAGAACCGGACCGACCCGTCGGCCTTGGGTACCAAGACCACCGGGCTGCTCCAGTCACTGTGGGACTCCTCGACGATGCCCATTTCAAGCATGGTCTCAAGTTCTTCCCGAACCACCTTTTTTTTTGTGTTCGGGTAGCCTGTAAGGGCGGCTACGCACTACCACCCCCAGGGGCATCTCTATGTGGTGCTCTATGAGGTTAGTGCGACCGGGCAGGGGCGAGAACACATCTGAAAACTCGGTCTGCAACTGGGCGACCTCCGTGAGTTGGGTCGGGGAGAGGTGGTCTCCACAGGGGACCGGAGAGGTGCGTGATGCCAATGCCCCTTTTTGAATCTCCGGCCCCAGCTCCGCCTTCTCCGGAACCACCGACACCAACGCCACGGGGACCTCCTCATTCCAGAGTTTAAGCAGATTGAGGTGGTAAATCTGTAGCACCCCACCCCTGTCCATTCGCCTCACCTCGTAGTCAACGTCCCCGACTCGCCGTGTGACCTCAAAGGGTCCTTGCCACTTGTCGATTAATTTGGAGCTTGACGTGGGCAACAGTACGAGTACCTTATCTCCTGGCGTGAACTCCCTAAGGCATGTACCCTTGTTGTACAGGCGGGCTTGCCGTTCCTGGGCCTGCCGCAAATTCTCCTGGGTTAGGTGGGTGAGCGTGTGGAGTTTTGTGTGCAGGTCCATAACATATTGAATTTCATTCTTACTTTGTGAAGGTCCCTCCTCCCAATTTTCCCGCAGCACGTCTAGAATGCCGCGCGATTTAGTCCCATATAATAATTCGAACGGGGAGAACCCCGTGGAGGCTTGGGGGACCTCTCGCACTGAAAACAACAAGGGCACAAGCCATTTATACCAATTACGTGCGTCCTCACTTATGAATTTTTTAATTATATTCTTGAGGGTAAGGTCCTGGGTTCGAGCCCCGGGGCCGGCGAGGGCCTTTCTGTGTGGAGTTTGCATGTTCTCCCCGTGTCCGCGTGGGTTTCCTCCGGGTGCTCCGGTTTCCCCCACAGTCCAAAGACATGCAGGTTAGGTTAACTGGTGACTCTAAATTGACCGTAGGTGTGAATGTGAGTGTGAATGGTTGTCTGTGTCTATGTGTCGGCCCTGTGATGACCTGGCGACTTGTCCAGGGTGTACCCCGCCTTTCGCCCGTAGTCAGCTGGGATGGGCTCCAGCTTGCCTGCGACCCTGTAGAAGGATAAAGCGGCTAGAGATAATGAGATGAGATGAGATTCTTGAGGGTGCGGTTGAACCGTTCAACTAAACCATCCGTTTGTGGATGATACACACTGGTGCGGATCGGCTTAATCCCCAATAACCCATACAGTTCGCTCAGTGTCCGTGACATAAACGTGGTGCCTTGATCAGTCAGAATCTCTTTCGGGATTCCAACTCGGGAGATAACGCGGAAGAGTGCCTCCACAATACTGTGTGCTGATATATTGCGGAGAGGCACTGCTTCCGGGTATCGCGTTGCATAGTCCACCAGAACTAATATAAAGCGGTACCCTCGTGCTGACCGATCTAATGGTCCGACGAGATCCATCCCAACTCTTTCAAATGGGGTCTCGATTAAAGGTAGAGGGCACAAAGGCACTTTCGGAATGGCCGCTGGATTTACTAATTGGCATTCGCGGCACGCCGTACACCACCTACGAACGTTGCCACGAATCCCCGGCCAATAGAATCGGGCCATTATTCGGGCTAGTGTCTTGTCCTGCCCTAGGTGTCCAGCCATGGGATTAAAGTGAGCTGCCTGGAATACCAATTCCCGGCGGCTCTTTGGAATTAAAAGTTGTGTGACTCGCTCTTTTGTCTGAGTGTCCTGCGTCACTCGGTGGCGGGGTGGCATTCGGCTGGAGCGTTTGACCATCGATTACTCTCACTTGGTCAAACGCATGTCGCAGAGTCGAGTCTCGCGACTGCGCTAATGGGGAATCGGTGAGGGATTCCCCAATAGAGAGAGGAGGGGCTGGCGGCTCCTCACTCTGACGCAGAGATGACATAGACGGCTCTGTGACAGCTGCTCCCGCCAAAGCGACACTGGGACCTCCCCCTGTTAAATGGCAGGACCCACTCTCTACTAAGCGTGTCATTAAACCCCAAAATCCCGGCTAATCAGTCCCCAAAATTAAAGAGTGGGTAAGGCGAGGATTAACCGCCGCCTTCACTATAAATTTTTCCCTTCGGAAAAAAATGTGGACTGACACCAAAGGGTAGCTGTGAACTTCCCTGTGCACACACAACACCTTCACCCCCTGTGCTCCCCCCAATGCCTCATATTGCACCAGGCTTTGGTGAATTGAGGTCTGATTACAACCAGAATCCACCAACGCCTGATATGTATCCCCTTGGATACTCACCGGTATGCGATATGCTCCAGCCCGATCGAGGGTGGCTTCTGGCGCATCGGGGATTCGAACCACCGCGCCCACCTCCATTGCCGTGCGCTGCTGTTGGAGGTGGCCCGGTTCCCCGCAGCGCCAGCAAACCGGCCCGGGCTTCCTCTCTGCACCGGTGTTCTGGGGCTCACTCACCTGAGTGGGGGGAGAGACAGACACAGAAGGGAGAAACGGGAGGGCACCACAGGTGCGGCGGGCCGGCTGGGGTGGTGCCGGCCCCTGCCTCCGTGGTGGGGGAGTGGGGCGAGGACAGGAGGAGGGGGGGAGAGAGAGAGAGAGAGAGAAGAGGAGAGAAGAGAAGAGGCGGTCTGCTGTCCTGCCGCCGGAACAGCCGCCAAATGGTCCTCCACCAGCTCGGTGGCCTGATCCAGCGATGCCGGGTGGTGGCACTGGACCCACTCCGCGGTTCCTGTTGGCAAGCGTGCGATGAACTGCTCCAGCACCACCTGATCGATGATCCCCTCGGTGTCGCGGTTGTTGGCCCTCAGCCACCGCCAGCAGGCATCCCGGAGTTGCTGGCCAAACGCGAACGGCCGGCCGACTTCCTCCAAGCGCAGAGCGCGGAAGCGCTGGCACTGCTGTTCGGGTGTGCACCTCACACGCTGGAGGATGGCCCGGTGAAGGTCCGCGTAGGCCAGCTGGCGATCGGCGGGGAGCTGTAGCACGGCCAGCTGTGCCTCTTCCGTTAGCAGGGGGAGGAGGCGCGCCACGCACTGGTCCATTGGCCACCCCGAGGTCTCCGCGACTTGCTCAAAGAGCATGATGAAGGCCTCAGGGTCATCCTGTGGGCCCATCTTTGTCAGGGTGAGGGAGGACAGGCCCGCGGTGGAAGCGTCGGTTGTCCCCGCCAACGCGAGGAGGTGCCGGAACGCCTGTCGGTCCTCTTGCTGGGCCAACACCAGGGCCTCGAAGTGCTGCTCCTTACGGAGCATGACTAGCGCCTGGTGCTGGCTTTGCTGGGCTGTGGCGAGGGCGTGGACCAGGTCGGCGAACGGGGAAGACTCCATGGGGCGGTTCGGCATTGGTGCTCCACTCCCGGGTTTCGGCACCACTGTAGCGGTTTCGCGTTAGTGGGTGGAGCACAGAGGACAGCAGGACAGAGATCAGGTTCACCAAAAGCGTTTATTGCTATACTTTTCAGTCTAACAACTTTTCCCACTAAACACACGGGTTAGGTGAATTACAAGACTGGCGTCTTGTTCGGGAATGAGCTCTCTTCTGCTCTCTGCTCTCCCTCTTTAAATAGGGCGCGGTCACTGGGAAGACACAGAAACACAGGTTAATTGATGTCAGGTGTAGTGATTCTGCCACTTACCTTCCCTGACTCCGCCCTCCTGTCACAGACCGGCGCTTGACCACGCCCCCGCTGCCACAACCATAGTTCACTCCGAGTTGCATATGCATGCTGCATGTGAAAATGTAATTCTACTCCCATTCCCTGTATTAGCTTATGAAAGAAAATTGTCGGAAAAACGAGCGGATCAGAAAAAGCCATACGAAGTTACATCACTTCGAAAATTAGTATTCATGGCCTCGCCCACCTTGGCTTGTGACCGCCCATGGGAAGAAAGCGCGAGGAGAGAGACATAATTCACCCCGAGGCGTGGCGCGGTGCTCCGCATCAGTTTCGTTTCTAATGGCAGCTCCAACCCGACTTTGCACGCTCATAACTCAGGCAGGGGAGGTCCCAGCCTCCCCAGACTTGGCAGCCAGCGGCCTCTGCCCTCTCCTGAACGAAAGAGTGCTCCCTGGGTGGGCTAGCTCCGCGCCTCGGGACGTAATTCAACTAACCCTAAGTCCCAGCTTCCCCAGACTTGGCAGCCAGCGACCCCTGCCCTCTCCCGAATGAACCAGCGTTGCCAGGGCCTGTCAGCTCCCAGCCAGGGGACGTTATTCCCCCCACACCCCCCGAGGCGAGCTCCGCTCCGTGCCTCGTGCCTTGATGAGAGCCGCTGCCGCAGGGAGTATTCAATTAATTAATTAAATGAATGAATAAATGAATGAATGAATGAACAAACGAACGACTCCTTCCCAGTCGCACGCACGCACACACGTTCTGGTTGGGGAGAGAGCTCCCTTCCTCTGCTCTCCCTCTCCTCTTATAGGGCGCGGTCACTGGGGAAGACACACAAACGCATGTTAATTCCCGTCAGGTGCAGTGATTCTGCCACTTATCTTCCCTGACTCCGCCCTCCGTTCACAGACCGACGCTCGGCCACGCCCAAAAAAACGATGCAAGGGGACCTTTAAGTTGATCCAACAATTTTCTTTTTTCAGTGCACATGCCTTAACTAATACTTTGTTGAAGCACCTTTGGCTTATAATACAGCACTCAGATTTTGGGTAAGGGTCACAGGTTCACACCACTTTGGCAATTGTATTTCACTCTTTCTTGCAAAAGTGTTCCAGATCTATAAAATTCTGAGGGGCCTGTGTACAGCCCTCTTCAAGTCATACCATAGGTTTTTGATAGTAGTTAGAGCTGGGTTCTGACTGGCCTATTTCATAATGTTGATGATCTTCTGAAGCCATTCCTTTGATTTGTCCTTTGGGCTATTATCATGCTGGAAGTAGATTTTTTTTTTCTGGTGTCTAACAGAGGCCTGCAATTGTTGTAACATATTAGATTGAAATTTGAATCTATCCATGATTCTCTCTATCTTGACTAGATCCCCAGTCCCAGCTGAAGAGAAGCAGTCCCATAGTCCCATAGATGCTGCCACCCCCATGTTTCATTGTGGGGATGGTGTTCTTTGAGTGATAAGCTGTCTTGTTTTTATACCAAACATACCTTCTTGAATTATGCCCATAATGTTCTACCTTGGTTTCATCAGACCATAACTATAACATATTTTGCTACATGGTTTGGGGTGAGTTAGGCTGGCTTGGATTTGCTTTATTGAAAAAGAGCTTCTGTATAGCCACCCTATAGCTTTTGTCACATGTAGGGAGTAACCATCATGCCAAGAAGAAAGGACATCAGCCATGACCTCAGAGAAGCAATTGTTGCTACTAATCTCGGAAGGGTCAGAAGGCCATCTCCAAACAATTTTAAATTCATCCTTCTACAGTGAGAAGGATTGTTTACAAATGGAAACCCTTCAAGACAGTTGCCAATCTTCCAAGGAATAGGCATCCCAGCAATTTCAGCCCAAGATCAGACCATTTAATGCTCAAAGATATAAGTAGTTACATCATGTGACCTAGAGGCCTCTGTAAGCACATTAAATGTTTATTTTTATGAGAGCACAATCAGAAAATGACTGAACAAGTATGGCTTTCATGAAAAAGTGGCTATGAAAAGCCCATTCTCTCAAAAAGGAAACTGGAGCACAACATAGATTTGTAAAGTTGCATTTCAACAAACTACAAATTCTGGAACAATATCCTTTGGACTGATGAGACCGTGGTATAGATGTTCATTATGTACAGCACCATGTTTTGTGAAAAACAAACAGTGTGTATCACCACAAACACCTCATACCAACTGTCAAGCATGGTAGTTTAGGGTGATGATCTGGGCTTGTTTTAAAGTCACCGAGCCTGGGAAACTTGCAGTCATTGAGACAGCAATGAATTCCCTTTTATACCAGAATATTCTTCAGAGAAATATGACACCATCCATACAGCAACTTAAGCTGGACCGAAATTGGGTCATGCAACTGGACAATGATTCCAAGCACACAAACAAATCTACATCTGAATGACTAAAGAAGAAAAAAAAATGGAGGTGTTGGAATAGCCAAGTCAAAGTCCAGACTTCACCCCTGTTGAGATGCTATAGCAGGATCTTAAGAGAGCTGTGCAAGGCAAGGCAAGGCAAGTTTATTTATATAGCACATTTCATACACAGTGGCAGTTCAATGTGCTTTACAGAAGTAAAAGCAAAACAGTAAACAATAGAAAATAAAATTACATAAAATAAATGGGGAAGAAAAATAATAAGAATTAAACAATAGTAGAAATAAAATAATAAAATGAAGTAAAAGTTCAGTAAAAAAAACAGCAGAATAAAATAGAATAAAAGTTAAGTAAAGGTTAAAACATGCAGAGACTGTAAAAGTTAAGAAAGTTTAAAACATGTAAAGATGACAATATTAATCATTTAGCAGAAAGCATCTGAAAACAGCTTGGTCTTTAGTCTAGATTTGAAGCTGCCAACAGCAGGAGCATTTTTGATGTCCTCTGGGAGTTGGTTCCATAGCTTTACTGCATGTAAAAGCTGCTTCACCACACTTTAACAACAGGTTTTACCAATAAATTTTGCTGCTGCAATCTGGTAGATCTGATTGGGTTAGGCCGCTGCAACATATCAGAGAGGTAATTGGGCCCTGTACCATTTAGAGATTTGTACACCAGCAGCAATGCTTTAAAGTCAATTCTGTAGCTTACTGGAAGCCAGTGAAGGGACCTTAGAATTGGAGTAATGTGCTCTGTTCTTTTTGTTCGTGTGAGAACCCTAGCCGCTGCATTTTGAACCAGCTGAAGTCGTTTGATGGTCTTTTTTGGCAGGCCTGTGAAAAGGCCATTGCAGTAATCAACCCTACTAGAGATGAAGGCATGTATAAGTTTTTCCAGATTATTTTTTGACATAAGTCCTCTTAGTTTGGAAATGTTTTTTAGGTGATAAAATGCCGTTTTAGTGATTGCTTTCATGTGACTGTCAAAGTTTAGCTCGCTGTCAATGAAAACACTAAGAAGATTTTTAACCATATCTTGTTTTAATCCCCTTTGTGTCAAGAATAGTGGTAATCCTGAGTCTTTCATCTTTTTTCCCCAAATAGAATTACTTCTGTTTTATCTGTGTTCAGCTGAAGAAAATTTTGTGACATCCAGTTGTTGATTTGGTCGATACACTAGTAGAGACATTCAAGGGGGGCATAATCATTAGGTGATAGAGCAAAATAAATTTGGGTGTCATCTGCATAGCAGTGATACAAAATTGAGTTGTTCTTGATAATTTGTCCAATTGGGAGCATATAAAGGTTGAATAAGAATTGACCCCTGGGGGACACCACAGGTCAAGGACATTGATGTTGAGGTACAATTTCCCATGGTAACAAAGAAGCTTCTATCTTTTAAGTATGATTTTAACCAATTGATAACTTTACCAGTCAACCCAACCCAGTGTTCAAGTCGATATAGCAGTATGTTGTGACCAACAGTATCAAAAGCTGCACCGAGGTCCAGTAACACTAGGACCGATGTTTTGCCTGCATCAGTATTAAGACGTATGTCATTTATAACTTTAATCAGCGCTGTTTCAGTGCTATGATTGGCACGAAATCCTGACTGAAAGTTATCAAAACAGCTGTTTGATATCAAGAAGGCAGTTAATTGATTGAAGACAATTTTTTCAAGGATTTTCCTGATGAATGGTAGATTTGATATTGGCCTGTAGTTGTTTAATACTGAAGCATCCAGATTATTCTTTTTAAGTAGGGGCTTTACAACGGCTTTTTTCAGGGACACAGGAACAATGCCAGTCTCTAGGGATGTATTTATGATTTGAAGCACATCTGTAATTATAAGATGAAGAACAGACTTAAAAAAGTTGATGGGCAGAATGTCCAATTCAGATGTTGAGGAACTGAGATTTTGTAGTTTTTTCAAGAGTCTCATAATCAATTAAACAAAATTCTGACATTGTGTTGAAGTTATCTGTCTGTGTCACTGGTGATTGCAGCCTTTCAATTATTTGCAACTGAGATATATTATGAGTAATATTCTGCCGTATTTTATCAATTTTACCTTTGAAGAAGGATGCAAACTCAGGGCCCCTGTACATGTTGTACTAGGTTGAAGTTGTCAATAAGTGCAAGTAGTTCTCTGGCATAAATGTTTTCAGGATTATCAACATGCAAGTTAAAATCCCCAGATATAATAAGACAGTCAAACTCTAAGCAAATGACTGACAACAGTTCACCAAACTCTTCCAGAAAAACTTTGGCTGAATGTCTCGGAGGCCTGTAAATAGTTAATAACAATATGTTAGGAGAGCATGTAACAAGTGCACATAAGTGTTCAAAGGATGTAAAATCACCAAGTGAGGATTGTTTACATTGAAAAGAGACTTTGAATATATTTGCGATCCCTCCACCTTTCCCCTGTCGGGTAACATTCATGAAATTAAAATTTGGGGGAGCTGCTTCAATAAAGGTGGTAGCACTATTTGCTTGATCCAGCCAAGTTTCAGTTAGAAGCAAAAAAATCAAGATTGTATGTTGTGTGTATATTGTGTGCATAAAAAAAATGCCTTCAAACATCAATCAACTGAAGCAATGGTGTAAAGAAGAGTGGGCAAAATTTTCTCTAAAATTATGTGAGAGACAGATTGTTGGGTCAAAAAATTTATTATATGTAGATTATGATCAGAATATGAATCAGTAGGTTAAATCAGGATATATGTAGGTATATGTAAGTTTAGTGAAATAGTGATTCTTAGCTTATTCTGTGTTAAAATTTAGTTTGAAATGACCTTAGGTCCGGCTGGACATTGCTTGGGCTCTATCAATATCTTTCCAGTAAAACTTCATTACTTGTTTGGTCGTAGTCTGCCCGTTTTCCTCCTCCTTAACCTCCGTCACGGCATAGTCGTCATTTTCCGGTTTTAGACAAGGGACGGCGGCTAGTAATGCATCTTCATCATATTTATCACCAAGAACAGCATGCATGAGAAGACGATAATCCGCACCAACCATTTGTTTGTGCCTGCACATTCTTACGAGCATGTCTACGAAATTGACTGGGTTGTTTATCGAAGGCAATAACTTGATAATGTCTTTTAATTCTGATGCTGAAGGCGGATAGATCTTAAATCCTTTTCCTCTTCGCGCCCACACACAAGCTGTGTTTATTTCATTGTCAGAATCCGTATTAGAGCCGTTCGTCTCGTTTCTTCTGCTCATTACAGTTTTCCTTCTAGCGCCTGTGTTATGAGATACGCTAGGAACGTTATCAGCGGGACATGAAGCGTTCGCCGGTGTATCTACAGGAATGTTTCTTGTTTCCTCGGATACCAGCGGAGGAGCAGAGGCTAGGGATCTAAATAAAGCAGGTTTCACCTCTGCATTACGCTTGGGACGTGGTATTGAATTCTTTTGTTCTTTCGTCTCTTTAATTCTACGAAAATGATCCCAAATTGGCTTCATTCTAATCCACTCTAAATAACCTTTGGTCATGTAATCATAGTCCCATTCTGGGTTGCCAAATCCTTCATATATCTGTTTGTGTGCCGAAATGAGATACTCTGGTCTAAAAGTCCCTGCACGAGGATAAATTAACCGAGACTGAAATTGTTTCATAGACCAATCAGCTAGAAGGTCCAGCCAAGGAGCAGTATAGAATCCCAAATCACATCGATTCATCCAATCCCGTGGAGTGTCTTCAGAATCGGGTCTGAGTACCTCTTTACTACCACAACTACCCCCCATGGCCGCACGAAGGAATCAAAGATTAAAAGCGCGCTCTTCTCGTGACAGTTCTCCCCCTTGAAGTGTCTTCACGAGGCTCACCGTCCCGTAAACAAATTACGAGGTTTACCAGCCTATAACCAATCAAATTATAAATTAAAATTAAATTTACTCACCTGGTTGGCAGTATCGCACTTCTGACACCAAATTGTTGGGTTCGCCCAGAAAGAGACCCTGGATTCCTTCGTGAATGCCTTTCCCTCGGGCCCGAGGTAGACGAATCAACAGCTCGAACACAGACAAGGGAACACAAGGGAGTTGTTCACATGTCAGTTTATTCGCCCAGTCACTTCGTCTGAATGAAAACAGTTGTGGGAATGTCTTATAGTGTTGCTGTGTTTATGTTTTGTCTTCGTGTGTGTGTGTGTGTCTATGTGTGTGTGTCTATGTAGAAGTGTGTAATGATCTTGAATCAATCATAATAATATAATAACATATTTTTGCTGACAATAAGGTACAGATAGATGTTATGTCTGATTCTTCGTGGAATAGTTTGGAATGTATAAACATAGATAATGTTTAATGTTTGCCTACGAAGAAGGTCAAAAAACACTAGTTTGCACAGAAAGGATCGTACTAATTCTTAATAATTAACATGAATAATTCTTAACACATGAATGTGTGGTCAGTCAGTAAATTACATCTTGATTATCTTGATTCCATCAACATAAGTAATTAACAAATAACAATCAGCTCTTAATAATGAATGTTATAAGAGAATAAACATAAAAAAAGAACAACTTAACCACAAGTACAATGAGAATATGTCTGAAAGAGAGAGAACAATTAAACCACTAACAGGATTAAACTTATAACTAAATTAGGTTAATGCTCTTAAACTAAAAATCCTTAGAATCATGAGATCTTAATTATAATTATAATGTCATTATGAAACTAATCTAGAACTATGAAACTAACATTAATCACGGAATGTATTCATTAATTACGGGATCTATAAAACTAATATTAATCATTACCATAGTATATTTCAATATATTTCAGTGTATTTCATAGCCTTTATGAAGCCATGACCTAAGATTCAACTGAATGAATAAGCATAATCATGAACTTTAATTCTACTATTTCTGAGTGTGGTATGAGTCGATCTGACACTAAAACAGACCTTCAGACACGTCTCTGTTCAAAAATACACATTCATAAACAAAATACCCAACACAGATAAACTCTTACAGAAAATGTTTACTTCAAGTTATTGTTGCTAAAAGTGGTTCTACGTGTTAATCTATTATAGGGTGTACTTTTTTCTTCCTACCTGGTTCCTGAATGTTGATTTATAACCTCAATTCCAAAAAAGTTGGGACACTGTGTAAAACATAAATAAAAACAGAATGTGAAGATTAGCAAATTGTGCAAACCCTATATTTCACTGAAAACAGTACAAAGACAGCATAGCAAAATGCTGAAACAGAAAATTTATTGGTTTTTGTTTTGGTTTTTGTAAATAGATGCTCATTCTGAATTTGATGTCAGCAACACATTTAAAAAAAAAAAGTAGGGATGGGACAACAAAAGAATGAAAAAGTTGTGAAATGCTTAAATAAATAAATAAATAAATAAATAATTTGGTTAATTGGCAACAGACCAGTAACATGATTGGTTATAAAAAGATCATCCCAGAGAGGCGGAGTTTCTCAGAAGTAAAGCTAGGGAGGGGTTAACTGCTCTGTGAAAAACTGCATGGACAAACTGCAACAATTTAAGAATAACGTTCCTCAATATAAAACTGCAAAGAATTTGGGGATCACGTCTATGGTACACAATATCATTAAAAGATTCAGAGAATTTGGAGAAAGCTCTGTATGCGAGAGACAAGGCTGAAAACTGACATTGGATGCCTGTGATCTTCAGGCCCTCAGGCAACACTGCATTAAAAGCAGACATGTCTGTAGTGGAAATCACTGGATGGGCTCAGGAACACTTCAGAAAACCATCATCTGTGAAAACAATTAATTACTGCATCCACAAATGCAAGTTAAAACCAGATATAAACAATATCCAGAAACGCCACCACCTTCTCTGGGCCCAAGCTCTTTTACGGTGGACTGAGGCAAAGTGGAAAATTATCCCGAGGTCTGACGAATCAAAAGTAGAAATTCTTTTTAGAAGTCATGGACACCACAGCCTCCAGACTAAAAAGGAAAGGGACCATCCGGCTTGTTATCAGCGCACAGTTCAAAAGCCAGCATCTGTGATGGTATGAGGGTGCATTAGTGCACATGACATGGGTAGCTTGTACATCTGGGAAGGCATCGTTAATGCTGAATGATATATACCCATTTCAGAGTAATATGCTGCCATCCAGACAAAATCATTTTCAGGGAAGGTCTTCCTTCTTTCAGCAAGACAATGCCAAACTGCTTTCTGCACATAAAACTGCATGGCTCCATAGTAAAAGAGTTCGGGTGCTAAACTGGCCTGCCTGCAGTCCAGACCTGTCTCCCATTTAAAACATTTGTTGCATTATGAAGCACAAAATAAAACAAAGGAGACCCCGAACTGTTGAGCAACTGAAACCGTATATCCAGCAAGAATGGGACAACATTTCTTTTTCAAAACTACAGAAACTGGTCTCCTCAGTTCCCAAACATTTACAGAGTGTTGTTAAAAGTAGAGGTGATGAAATACAGTGGTAAACATGCCCCGTCCCAACTTTTCTGAAACATGTTGCTGACATCAACTTCAAAATGAACATATATTTTTCAAAAAACAATAAAATTTCTCAGTTTCAACATATGATGTATTGTCTTGGTACTATTTTCAATGAAATATAGGGTTTCTGTGATTTGTATGTTATTGCATTCTGCTTTTATTTACAGTTTACACAGCATCCCAACTTTTCTGGAATTGGGGTTGTACTTTTTTGGGGGAAAAATGACTACATATTGAAATCTCTTGTGCCCCACGATAGATAGGTGATCTCTTCAGGGTGTACTCTGTTTCTCACACAAAGTCAGCTAAGATTGGCTCCAGCTCACCTGTGACCCTCAGTAGGGTAAGCGGTATAAGGGACAAATAGATGGATGAAATCTTTTTTTTTCATTGTCACCTGATGTTTTTTTTTTATTTTTTTATTTTTTATAGAAGTTGGTGAAGCCCACACCACTGTTATTTTGGCCCTGATAACTAAAACATAGAAGTGAAGAGAGTGTACTTTCTTTTCCCATGACTGTACTTTTGAACCTGAGTTTGAAAGTGATGGGTTCATTTTGAGCCACATGCACCATTATAAAAGGAAGTGCACACTTATGCAACCAGGTCATTGCAAGCTATTGGTTTTTTTTGTGTGTGTGTTTTTGAATTTTGTCGGTTGCTATATCAATTATCATTGACATTTAATTTGCATTAAAATCATAACGAAGGTGGAAAATGATCCGACATGACTTATCTTGGTTTCATTTTTATATCACAAAACCCAGCAACATTAACATACCCATGTTAAAAAGTGTAGACTTTTCATAAGCACTGTACTGGTATGATTCTTGATAGGGCTTTTTCTATTATAAGATGCTAAATGAAAATGATTGAATGTGAAATGCTTCATTGATATTGGCATACAGTCACTGGCTGAATGAGAGACCACTGAAGAAACCAAAGAAGAAACCAGTGTGATCTGTATCAAGTACATTAAAGGTCTAAATAAAAATGTAAGAAGTGTATTTTTTTGAGAAATGTAATTAAGTAAAGATACAAGCATTCAATTTCAGTAACACTCCAGTAAAATATAAATGTTAAATTAATACTCAAGTGTACAAATGAAGTACAGTTACTCAAGTATTTTCAGTATTTCCACCCATGATGAAAATAATATTATTTTTTCAAATGCTGGAATCAAAAGAAAGAAATAGAAATCTTGACTGGGAAAATACGGCCATTCGATAAAAATGTAACAGTCAGAAAAATACAAGGGTAGGAGAGACGTTGGTATTCGGTAAAAACAATGTAGTTTGTGGCTCAGTGAAGTAGTGGAATGTAGCAGACAGGAGATCATGAGGATGATGGTGTAAAAATATATTTGAAAAAAAAAAAAAAGAAGTAGCTGTAGCAGGCAACACCAGAGGCTGCAGTGTATGATTGGCCATGGAGATGTGTGACTGCCTGCATGGTTGCAAGAGGGCTTTGTTTGTCAGCCTGCTCTCTCAATATAAGCGCTCTAATTGCTCAGAAAATTACAGCCAATGCTGATTACAAATGACATGGGCTGACATTACAGTGATGCTGTGATACCCCATATGTCTCCCTCCCCCTCTCTTTTCCTCCCTTCCTTCTCCCTCTGATATACTGCGCTATCCATGGGTGACCTCAATCATGCCCCTGGTGACCGCCTGGTGCCCTCTGCTTGTTTAAGCTGTCGGGTGGAGAGATGCCCCAAAGTTCAATCTTGTCATGCTCTGGCATTGCCTTCTGCCACTCCCTATCCATCAGCCAAGCTGTTTATGTGTGTGTGTGTGTGTGGGGGGGGGGGGGGGGGTATTCCTCACGTTTCCCCCACCTGGTCATAGACCATTCCTATTGCCCCTTTCACATACAAAATCCATTAATGTATGAGCTTAAAACATGGAATAGATAAAAAAAATTAATTCCCACTCAGTCTTCCATAACGGAAAAGTAACAGATGTTGTGTATCCCACCTGACTGTATTTAACAGAATGCTACAGAGCGCCAAACATGCGAGACTGGATATGACATAATTCATGAGGTGGCAAGTCCATTGTTGTGAAAAGCCCAAACTGAGATATTAGCTAGTTAGCAACATGGCACGAGTCGAGCTGCATCATGTCTCTGGTGAGAGAGTTCTCTTCCTGTTTCTGAACATTTGTTTTGTTCAAGCAAACAGACTGTTGTATAAGCTGACTCGTTCAAGTATACAGGCATGACCCCTCGAACCACACAACCTGCTTATAAAGAACATTACCCACACACACCTGTTTTCACTTTTTCACTTATTATTCTCCTTATTTAAACCCCGGCTTCCGTTAGTTTTCTTGTGTTTTTCTTTATTTTCCATGCCAATGTTCATTGTTTTCTGTTTCTCTTCTACTGTTATGTTTTCATGACTGGTGTTTTTTTGTTGCTTTGACTATCCTGTGTAAAAAGGTTTCCACACTTGCATCCGTCTCCATGCCTCAACAATGATAAAAAAAAATTAAGTGGTAATGTCTGAATTACATTCATTCAAAAAACAGAGACCATATTCACAAAATTTTTATTACTGTATATTGGTATCACTGTCTTATTTTATTATTACTTACTGTCACGACCCAAAGGCCACGGAAACAGATAGGACCCAATGTGCAACTACAGGAAATGAGAGGACGTGTAGCAGAGGAGTTGATATGTGAGGCAGGCAGGCAGGTGACAGGTGCAGCAGCACAGTCTAAAACCAATTTAGTGATTTCCCGGAATATTGCGTGAAGTCCCAAAAAACAGCAAGCAAAGTTGTAATCAAACCGTAAACAAAGTCCGAAGCCAAAGTTACAATGAGAGGTCCCAAAAAACGGCAGGCAAAAATCATGATCCGAAAACGTAAACAAAGTCCGAAGCCAAGGTCACAATGAAAGGTCTCAAAAATAGCAGGCAAAAATCGTAATCCAGAAACATAAAGTCGAGGAACAGAGCGTGAGCAAGACAAAACATACAACCCTGATTCCAAAAAAGTTGGGACAAAGTACAAATTGTAAATAAAAACGGAATGCAATGATGTGGAAGTTTCAAAATTCCATATTTTATTCAGAAGAGAACATAGATGACATATCAAATGTTTAAACTGAGAAAATGTGTCATTTAAAGAGAAAAATTAGGTGATTTTAAATTTCATGACAACAACACATCTCAAAAAAGTTGGGACAAGGCCATGTTTACCACTGTGAGACATCCCCTTTTCTCTTTACAAAAGTCTGTAAACGTCTGGGGACTGAGGAGACAAGTTGCTCAAGTTTAGGGATAGGAATGTTAACCCATTCTTGTCTAATGTAGGATTCTAGTTGCTCAACTGTCTTAGGTCTTTTTTGTCGTATATTCCGTTTTATGATGCGCCAAATGTTTTCTATGGGTGAAAGATCTGGACTGCAGGCTGGCCAGTTCAGTACCCGGACCCTTCTTCTACGCAGCCATGATGCTGTAATTGATGCAGTATGTGGTTTGGCATTGTCATGTTGGAAAATGCAAGGTCTTCCCTGAAAGAGACGTCGTCTGGATGGGAGCATATGTTGCTCTAGAACCTGGATATACCTTTCAGCATTGATGATGTCTTTCCAGATGTGTAAGCTGCCCATGCCACACGCACTAATGCAACCCCATACTATCAGAGATGCAGGCTTCTGAACTGAGCGCTGATAACAACTTGGGTCGTCCTTCTCCTCTTTAGTCCGAATGACACGGCATCCCTGATTTCCAAAAAGAACTTCAAATTTTGATTCATCTGACCACAGAACAGTTTTCCACTTTCTTTCGATTACGTTCATTATGTCTTATATTAAATATAGTTAGTTTTTTTTTTTTTTTTCTTTTTTATCAGACATCTAATTTTTGGGTTTGTTTACCTGACATGTTTCGACGTACAACTTCCGTCTTCCTCAGAGTGTCACCGGATGTTAATTGGTGACGCATCTTTTATCAGCTGCTGTTTCTGAAGGCGTGGCCTTCCTGTCTGGATTGACAGGAATGAGAACATTAGCTAAAAATAAAGATATCACAATCCTCCCAGCAGATAAAGGCAGAACAGTAGTTATTATGGACACTGATGAATATGAACGAAAAATGAATGAATTACTCAGCGACAACGCATTTGAAATATTAAAAAAAGACCCAACAGAAGACAAGAAAAAGAAACTTAAAGCACTACTCAAACCACTACTCGATGAAAATAAAATAGATAAGCAGGATTACAATCATTTAGTACCCACAGCCAATGTCATCCCCAGGATTTACGGTACACCAAAAATACACAAACCAGGAACACCATTACGCCCCATAGTAGATAGCATTGGTTCAGTCACATACAACTTATCAAAAGCACTCACCGAAATAATTAAACCATTACTAGGACTCACAGACCAACACTGCAAAAACTCAAAACATCTGGCAGAAGAACTAAAAAACATCAAAATGCAGCAAGATGAAGTTTTTATTTCACATGATGTCATATCTCTTTTCACCAGAACACCCACGGAAGCCACCATACAGATAGTACAAGACAAATTAAAAACAGACAGGACGCTCAGGAAACGCACAAACCTCACCGTACAAGACATCACTCAGCTCCTTCAATTCATCGCCACATCCACATACTTTCAGTTCAGGAATACAATCTACAGACAGAAGGAAGGTTTTGCCATGGGAGACCCACTATCAGCCATCATGTGCGGCTTTTTCATGGAGGATCTGGAGCAGAAAGCACTCACTACAATACCAGCAGAATACAGGCCAACACTCTGGAAACGGTATGTGGACGACATATTGGAAAAAGTAAAGAGGGGACACACTCAACAGCTCACCGACCATCTCAACACCATAGACAATACCGGCAATATAAAATTCACACATGAAGAAGAAACGGAGCAGTCAATAGCATTTTTGGATTTAAAAATACAACACACAGAAGATGGGGACATCAAAATAAAAGTACACAGAAAACCCACACATACCGACCAATATTTAAACTGGACTTCCGAACACCCCATAATGCACAAAATATCCGTAGTTAGAACATTACATGAACGCACAGCAATAATTACAGATCCACAGGACAAAGAACAGGAGGAACAACATATACAACATGCACTGAAGGCATGTCAATATCCACAATGGGCAATATCCAAAGGGGCGGAACAGGTTAAGAACAACAAAACACAGAAGAAAGAGAAAAAACAAACTAACAAACAAGAACACAGGGGAGTAGTGACATTACCATACATCAGGGGAATAACTGAACGCATTCAAAGAGTAATGAGGAAACACAATGTTAACACACCGGTCAAACCACACACAACACTCCGTCAGATCCTGGTGCATCCCAAAGACAGAATACATCCGGACAACAGATGCAACACCATATATGAGATTCCATGTAAATTATGCAATAAAACTTATATTGGGGAGACAGGAAGGAGTTTCAACACAAGAAAACATGAACATAAGAAAGAGTGCGAAAAGGAGACAGCTACAAGACAAACCCGAACAATAAAAGAAAAGGCACAACAGGAAAATTATAAGTCAGCTATAACAGATCACTGTAAAAGGGAAAACCACATTATGGACTGGGGGAATGCCAGAGTCATCCGCACAGAAGATAACAAACATCAGCGCTGGATCAGGGAGGCCATAGAGATCCGTAAGCGAAGCCCGAGGACCATCAACCGGGATGAGGGAGCATACATGCTCTCCCATACCTGGAGTCACATCTTGCAGGGGACGAACAGACAGTATAAGGCGTGACCGACCTGTCAATCCAGACAGGAAGGCCACGCCTTCAGAAACAGCAGCTGATAAAAGATGCGTCACCAATTAACATCCGGTGACACTCTGAGGAAGACGGAAGTTGTACGTCGAAACATGTCAGGTAAACAAACCCAAAAATTAGATGTCTGATAAAAAAGAAAAAAAAAAACTAACTATAGTTTTCCACTTTGCCACAGTCCATTTTAAATGAGCCTTGGCCCAGAGAAGACGTCTGCGCTTCTGGATCATGTTTAGATACGGCTTCTTCTTTGAACTATAGAGTTTTAGCTGGCAACAGCAGATGGCACGGTGAATTGTGTTCACAGATAATGTTCTCTGGAAATATTCCTGAGCCCATTTTGTGATTTCCAATACAGAAGCATGCCTGTATGTGATGCAGTGCCGTCTAAGGGCCCGAAGATCACAGGCACCCAGTATGGTTTTCCGGCCTTGACCCTTACGCACAGAGATTCTTCCAGATTCTCTGAATCTTTTGATGATATTATGCACTGTAGATGATGATATGTTCAAACTCTTTGCAATTTTACACTGTCGAACTCCTTTCTGATATTGCTCCACTATTTGTCGGCGCAGAATTAGGGGGATTGGTGATCCTCTTCCCATCTTTACTGCTGAGAGCCGCTGCCACTCCAAGATGCTCTTTTTATATCCAGTCATGTTAATGACCTATTGCCAATTGACCTAATGAGTTGCAATTTGGTCCTCCAGCTGTTCCTTTTTTGTACCTTTAACTTTTCCAGCCTCTTATTGCCCCTGTCCCAACTTTTTTGAGATGTGTTGCTGTCATGAAATTTCAAATGAGCCAATATTTGGCATGAAATTTCAAAATGTCTCACTTTCGACATTTGATATGTTGTCTATGTTCTATTGTGAATACAATATCAGTTTTTGAGATTTGTAAATTATTGCATTCCGTTTTTATTTGCAATTTGTACTTTGTCCCAACTTTTTTGGAATCGGGGTTGTACAACGAGTATTTATCTGCGCTGTGTGAGTCTCCTAGGTGAGTTTATATAGAGGAGCTGGTGACAAACACATAGCAGGTGTACTGACGCAGCGTGGGGAGAATGGGGAAAAAATGTAGAGCAGAACGCAACGGTGCAGATCAGGATCTGGAAGTTCTGGGCTGGACTGTGACAGTACCCCCACCCTTTACGGATGCCTCTGGGTGTCCCAGACAGGGCTCCTGGGTTCTTGCGGTGGAACTCACTGATGAGCACAGGGTCGAGGATAAAACGTGCTGGCACCCAACACCTCTCCTCTGGGCTGTAGCCCTCCCAGTCGACCAGATACTGTAGTCCATGACCTCTTCAATGGACTTTTAGTAGTTTCCTAACTGTGTAGGCCTCTCTGCCATCGATGATCCTGGGAAGGGGAAGTGTCTTGGAAGGAGGGGAGAAGGGGCTGGAGACCGGGGTCTCAGTTGAGAGACATGAAAAGATGGGTGGAGCTGCTGCATGGACCTGGGTAATGTCAATCTAACCGTCATGGGGTTAGTGACCTTAGAAATGGGGATGGGGCCAACAAACCTGGGGACCAGCTTGTGTGAGGGGACCCTGAGAGGGAGATTGGCTGTGGAAAGCATGACCTTTTGTCCTGGGTGGTAAGCAGGAGCTGGCCTGCGATGTCGATCTGCCATCTTCTTGTACGCATGATTGGCGTGCAATAGGTGACATCTGGCACATACTCAAACTCTGCAGCAGTGTTGGACAAAGGCTTGAGCTGAAGGAACAGATGCCTCCTCCTCCTGCTCAGGGAAAAGAGGGGGCTGGCAGCCAAGGCAACACTGAAAGGGAGTCAGCCCAGTGGGAAGGCTGTCGTGGGTGTATTTGATCCACGGGAGCACCTGGCTCCAGGAAGATGAATTGCCAGAGGTTAGGCACTGTAAGGCAACCTCCAGCTTCTGATTGGTGCACTCAGTCTGCCCATTATTCTGGGGGTGGTAACCCGAGGAAAGGCTAGGAGTGGCCCCAATAAACTTGCAGAACACTTTCCAGAAGTGAGTGGAGAACTGGGTACCTCTGTCAGACACTGTCTGTAGGCAGACCATGAATCCTAAACATGTAGTAGATTAAGAGTTCTGCCATTTCTTTAGCTGAAGACAGCTTAGGGAGGGGAACAAAGTGAGCTGCCTTAGAGAAGCGATTGACGATCGTCATGATGCAAGTATTGCCCTTGGAGCTGGGGAGGCCAGTGATGAAATCCACTGCAATGAGGGACCAAGGACGGTGTGGTACAGATAGGGGCCTTAATAGTCCGGCAGCCAGTTGGTTACTAGTCTTGTTCCTGGAGCAGATGTCACAAGCAGCCACAAAGGTCCTAACGTCTTGCCACATGGTCAGCCACCAGAAGTGTTGCCTGAGGACAGTGAAGGTTCGGGCTGCCCCAGGGTGACGGGCTAGGAGGGAGTTGTGCCCCCACTGAAGTACTTGGGAGCGCACACTGGAGGGCACATACAGACAGTTGGGTGGGCCAATGCCTGGTCCTGGATTGCTGGACAGGGTGTTTTGGATAGTGGTTTCCATTTCGAGTCAGGCAGCCACAAGGCAATGGGCAGGGAGGATGTGCTTAGTGGTACCTTGTTGAGAGTTCTGAGAAAAATGCCTGGAAAGAGCATCTGGCTTGATGTTCTTGGAACCAGGCTTAAAGGAGAGTGCAAAATTGAAGCGGGAGAAAAACAGAGACCATCTGGCTTGGTGGGCATTGAGGCATTTGGCAGTCCTGAGATACTTGAGATTTTTATGGTCCAGATGATAAATGGAATCTCAGTCCCCTCCAACCAATGCCTTCATTCTTCTAGGGCCAGCTTGATAGCAATTTGTGATCCCCAATGCCATAGTTGCATTTGGTTGGGGTCATACAATGAGAAAAGAAAGTACAGGGGTGTACTTTATTATCCTTGGTAGACCTCTGGGACAGAACAGCCCTGACACCAGTGTCAGAGGCGTCCACTTTGAGAACAAACCGAATAGCGAAGTCTGGAATGATGAGGACAGGTGCTGTGGTGAATCTGGTCTTAAGAGAAGCCTTTCTCAGCATGGTTGGCCCAAGAGAAGGGATGCTTGGAGGATGAGTTCTGTTAGAGGAGTGGCAATGGTGCTATAGTTCTCAATGAATCTTCAAGAAAAAATTAGTGAGCCCCAGAAAGCATTGCAGTTCCTTACGGGAAGAAGGAACAGGCCACTCAAGGGCCACTTTGACCTTATCGGGGTCCATTTGGACCACCATGGGGGAAATCACAAAGCCCAAAAAGGACACTGTGTGCTTGTGAAACTCACACGTTTCAGCTTTGGCAAAGAGTTGGTTTTCTAAAAGTCATTGCAGGATTTGTCTGATATGGGACTGATGGACCGCCAATGTGGGGGAAAGATTAGGATATAATTGAGGTAAATGAAAACGAACTGGTTAATGAAGTCTCGCAGGACATCATTGATCAGGGCTTGAAAGACAGAGGGGGTGTTAGTGAGCTCAAAGTGAATAACCAAATATTCATAGTGGCCTGTAGGAGTGTTAAACACCATCTTCCACTCATCTTCTATTATCCATACTAGGTGATAAGCATTGCAGAGGTCTAGCTTGGTAAAAGAAACAAACAAACAAACAAACAAACAAACAAACAAACAAACAAACAAACAAACAAAAACTGTGTGCCCTGAAGTAATTTGAAGGCAGTGGACATGAGTGGTAGTGATTCCTGACAGTGATAGCATTAAGTCTCCGATAGTCAATGCAGGGCCTGAGGGACTTGTCTTTCTTTTCCACAAAGAAGAATCCTGCTCCAGCTGGGGAGAATGATGGGCGAATAATGCCAGCCACTAGGGACTCTGAGATGTATTTGACCATGGCCTCCCACTCCAAGGGGGAAAGAGAGTAAATATGGCCCCTGGGAGGTGTGGTTCTGGGTAGCAGTTCTATGGCGCAATCATAGGGTCGATGTGGAGGAAGGGAAGTGATGCGAGCCTTACTGAACACCACATTAAGGTCCAGATATTCGGGAGGCACATTAGAAAAATCAATAGTCTCATCAGGACTGGTGATGAGAGGGGCCAGAGGAGTCTGAGCCAATGATAGGCAAGAGGCCAGGCAATGAGTACTCCAAGAGAGAATGTTCCCATTGCTCCAATTAATGTGGGGGTTGTGGAGGCACAACCAGGGAAGACCTAGGACAATAATCTCTATGGAGTCGTTCATGGTGAAAAAGATAATAGATTCAACGTGATTACCATAAACTTTCAATGTAACAGGGTCAGAGACACAGGAGATGGGGCTGAGTTCAGCCCTGTTCAGAGCTTGGGTGACAAGGGGGCAGTCTAGCTGATGCACAGGGATGCCCATTTCTTCTGCCCAGGAAGTCTTGATGAAGCTCTGATCGGCACCAGAATCGACAAGGGCTTGAACAGACTGGACCTTATTCTGGAACGAAATCTCAACTGTCAATGTTGACCTAACAGTGGGGGAAGTATGTATAGAAACACCCACCCATATCCCCAAATCTACTGGTGGGGCAGAGCTTTTTACAAGGCAGCCGGAGATGAAATGTCCAGACTGTCCACAATAAAAATAGGAGTTAGTCTCTCGATGATGCCTTCTCTCCTCGGGAGTTACCCAGGTTCTGCCTAATTGCATGGGCTCTGACTCTGTCGGGGTGGCACCTTTCGCTGGAGGGGTGACAGTTCTGGGTTCGGTTCTTCGGTTCCATGTCCAATCCTTTCTCTGGTTGCGCAGCAGAAGACGTGCAATTACCTGTCTGGCCAGGACTACCAAGCCATCCAGGGTGTCAGGCAGATCATAAGGTGCAATCTCATTCAGGATGGCATAATTTAGTCCATGAGAGAAGGCATCGTACAAGGCGCTGGCGTTCCAGTCAACTGCTGCAGCAAGAGTCCGGAACTCAATGGCATAATCATGAATGGAGCTGGCACCTTGCTTCAGCCCCATTAGCTGTCTTGCTGCTTCCCTGCTCTTGGGGGAACAGTTGAAAACCTTCAGCATCTCCTTAGAGAATCTCTTGAAATTTGAACAGCAAGGTGCCCTCACATCCCAAATGGCTGTTCCCCACTCCCGTGCCTTTCTTGTTAAAAGCGTGATGACATAAGCTACTCAGGGGTTCTCAGATGGGAAGGCAGATGCCTGAAGTTCCATGGCCAAGGAGCACTGTGAGAGGAATGAATGGCACATGCTGGGGGTGCCATTGTATGGCTGAGGAGCGGGTAGTTGAGGCTCACGGGTGAAGGTCAAAGTGGCAGATTGACTGGGTGGAACTGATGTTGGTCGGCCTGCGATTGAAGCCTGGAGGCCCTACATCTTTGCAGAGAATCTTTGTAAGGTATCAGTGATGGAAGACATGCTTTGGCGAACACCTATGATCTCTCATTGATGAGACCCCAGGACAGAGCCCTGCTTATCCAATGCAGATTTAAGCACATCGTACAACCCTGATTCCGAAAAAGTTGGGACAAAGTACAAATTGTAAATAAAAATGGAATGCAATAATTTACAAATCTCAAAAACTTATATTGTATTCACAATAGAACATAGACAACATATCAAATGTTGAAAGTGAGACATTTTGAAATTTCATGCCAAATATTGGCTCATTTGAAATTTCATGACAGCAACACATCTCAAAAAAGTTGGGACAGGGGCAATAAGAGGTTGAAAAAGTTAAAGGTACAAAAAAGGAACAGCTGGAGGACCAAATTGTAACTCATTAGGTCAATTGGCAATAGGTCATTAACATGACTGGGTATAAAAAGAGCATCTTGGAGTGGCAGCGGCTCTCAGAAGTAAAGATGGGAAGAGGATCACCAATCCCCCTAATTCTGCGCTGACAAATAGTGGAGCAATATCAGAAAGGAGTTTGACAGTGTAAAATTGCAAAGAGTTTGAACATATCATCATTTACAGTGCATAATATCATCAAAAGATTCAGAGAATCTGGAAGAATCTCTGTGCGTAAGGGTCAAGGCTGGAAAACCATACTGGGTGCCCGTGATCTTCAGGCCCTTAGACATCACATACAGGCATGCTTCTGTATTGGAAATCACAAAATAGGCTCAGGAATATTTCCAGAGAACATTATCTGTGAACACAATTCACCGTGCCATCCGCCGTTGCCACCTAAAACTCTATAGTTCAAAGAAGAAGCCGTATCTAAACATGATCCAGAAGCGCAGACGTCTTCTCTGGGCCAAGGCTCATTTAAAATGGACTGTGGCAAAGTGGAAAACTGTTCTGTGGTCAGACAAATCAAAATTTGAAGTTCTTTTTGGAAATCAGGGACGCCGTGTCATTCGGACTAAAGAGGAGAAGGACGACCCAAGTTGTTATCAGCGCTCAGTTCAGAAGCCTGCATCTCTGATGGTATGGGGTTGCATTAGTGCATGTGGCATGGGCAGCTTACACATCTGGAAAGACACCATCAATGCTGACAGGTATATCCAGGTTCTAAAGCAACATATGCTCCCATCCAGATGACGTCTCTTTCAGGGAAGACCTTGCATTTTCCAACATGATAATGCCAAACCACATACTGCATCAATTACAGCATCATGGCTGCGTAGAAGAAGGGTCCGGGTACTGAACTGGCCAGCCTGCAGTCCAGATCTTTCACCCATAGAAAACATTTGGCGCATCATAAAACGGAAGATATGACAAAAAAGACCTAAGACAGTTGAGCAACTAGAATCCTACATTAGACAAGAATGGGTTGACATTCCTATCCCTAAACTTGAGCAACTTGTCTCCTCAGTCCCCAGACGTTTACAGACTGTTGTAAAGAGAAAAGGGGATGTCTCACAGTGGTAAACATGGCCTTGTCCCAACTTTTTTGAGATGTGTTGTCATGAAATTTAAAAAATCACCTAATTTTTCTCTTTAAATGATACATTTTCTCAGTTTAAACATTTGATATGTCATCTGTGTTCTATTCTGAATAAAATATGGAATTTTGAAACTTCCACATCATTGCATTCCGTTTTTATTTACAATATGTACTTTGTCCCAACGTTTTTGGAATCGGGGTTGTAGTCTGCTGGGTCCATAGTGGTGGTGGATAAATTCTGTCACGACCCAAAGGCCACGGAAACAGATAGGACCCAATGTGCAACTACGGGAAATGAGAGGAAGCATACCTGAAGAGTTGATACGTGAGGCAGGCAGGCAGGTGACAGGCCCAGCAGCACAGTCCAAAACCAATTTAGTGATTTCCCGGAAGATGGCGTGAAGTCCCAAAAAACAGCAAGCAAAGTCGTAATCAAAACGTAAACAAAGTCCGAAGCCAAAATCACAATGAGAAGTCCCAAAAAACAGCAGGCAAAAATCATGATCCAGAAATGTAAACAAAGTCAAGGAATAGAGCGTGAGCATAAATGAGAACATGAGCGTGAGCAAGACAAAACATACAACTAGTATTTATCCACGCTGCGTGAGTCTCCTAGGTGAGTTTATATAGAGGAGCTGGTGACAAACATATAGCAGGTGTGCTGACGCAGCGTGGGGAGAATGGGGAAACATGCAGAGCAGAGCGCAACGGCACAGATTAAGATCTGGAAGTTCCAGGCTGTACTGACACTTACTGTTTTTGATGTCAAATTGTGTGCAGTTTATAAAAAATTTTATCATAGGTATGTATGTCCATGAAAAACAAGCTTTACATAAGGTTTGCTCCTATCCGTGGTCTCAGCTGTCTGTTAGATCATGGAACGTATCCCCTGTGGGATACACATTCCCTTATATCCCCCTAGGGCGGCACGCTGGTGTAGTCGTTAGTACTGTCACCTCACAGCAAGAAGGTTCTGGGTTCAAGCCCAGCAGCTGACAGGGGCCTTTCTGTGTGGAGTTTGCATGTTCTCCCCGTGTCTGGGTGGGTTTCCTCTGGGTGCTCTGGTTTCCCCCACAGTCCAAAGCCATGGCCTGAGGTTGGGCTGAAGTGCCCTTGAGCAAGGCACCTAACCCCCAACTGCTCCCTGGGTACTGTAGAAGAAGAAGCCAAGTCAAGAGCCTTTATTTGTCATATGTACAGTCAAGCACAGACTTAAGCACACAATGAAATTTAACCCATCTGAAGTAGTGAACACACACATGCACTCACACATACCCAGAGCAGTGGGTAGCTATGTTACAGCACCCGGGGAGCAGTTGGGGGTTAGGTGTCCTTACTCAAGGGCATTTCAGCCCAACCTCAGGCCATGGCTGCCCCATGTAGCATAGCTGCCCACTGCTCTGAGTATGTGTGTGTGTGCTCATTGCTCAATTGTGTGTGCATGTGTGTGTGTTCAGATGATGGGTTAAATTTCACTGTGTTTATGTGTCTGTGCTTGAGTGTACATGTGACAAATAAAGGCTTCTTCTTCTTCTTCTTGGCTATAGCAATCCCACTGTATCTGCTTATGTTTTCTTTGCTTGTTATTTTGAGTGGCTCTGTTGCAATATCACTACATCATCATCATTTATGTCACCGCTAGCAATATCACAACCAGTCACAACATGTAATTCTGATGGTTACAATTCCCACTGGAGCCATGACAAAATATTTCTGTAAATGGTACTAAGTTGTCAGGGGATAGATTAACGTTTCAACTTTGCCATTTTTCTCCCATTCCCATAGGACACTGTTACAGCATAACAATGGAAATTTACCATTTTCACTGTGAGTGGGAATGGGGTATATGTTTTCTTGTACTGAAAACAGAATGGCTGCAATTTTTCTGCATGAACTGAATAATTATGGTATTCCATGTTACTGTGTTATTTTCCTAATTTAACAAAACAGGCATGGGGTGTGTGATGTCTACTGAATACCATGGGGTGTATTACTGTATATCAGCGTTTCTCAACCTTTTTTCAGTCACGGCACCCTTCAGAAGTATGCAAATTCTCAAGGCACCCCCATATAAAATATACGCAGTCATGCTGACCATACGCTGACCCCGGCAGTGACGCACGGGCGCAGATAGAGGGGGGGACGGGGGGGATTCGTCCCACCCAGATTTAAATTCACCTCGTTCGGTTCCCCCCCCCCCTTATAGGGAGGAAAAAACGTCTATGCTGTCTTTCTTTGCATAAGGCAAACCTCACGGAAAAATCAAAAGACTACTTACCATTTGGTTTATTGAGGTGCGCAGCAGTACATACATAGTTGCAACTGCGCAGACTGCACAGGTTGCGAGCTCGAGCTTGGTTGCTATGGTTACCCACAACAAGTTTGACAGGCATATCGGGGACAGCTCCTAGTTCAGGACCCCAACACGGCATGATGAAGGGTGCCAAAAGGCAGAAAACGATTGCATCGTTTTTTCAAAAAAAAAAAGACTGTAAGTAAACTGTGCCTTACTTTATCATATCACCTTGCAATTTTTTGATAGTCTGTTCAAAGTAATGTCGTAGTGAAAGTAAAATCGTACGGAGTAGAGATGCCTTTCTGGTAGCCTCCTTCTTTCGGTGGTAGCCTGTAGATACAGTGCTCAGAAGGCAGTTTTAATGTTTAATCTGGCGTTCCCTGCCATAATTTCAGCGAGCATATTGTTTCATAAGGAAACTTTGCGAAGAGTTGTTGACTGACTGCCGCTCACGCAACACACAGGCATAGTTAGAAAGTCAGGATGCACTGGTTTACACTTTACACACACACACACACACACACACACACACACACACACACACACACACGTAGCCCAGCCTCTTGCTATGTTTAACAGTTGGAACTTAGCGGTTTTAAAACTAGTTTTGCAGTTTTGCAATTTCTGTGCGTGATGATAATGTGTAAACTTTGGATTTCCATAGGCTCAGTCCCCCCCAGTTCAAAAATCCTATCTGCGCCCCTGCAGTGACGTTGTGACATGGGAAAGGGGGCCGTGAGACAAATTTTGATGATGCATGAGGCAGCAATGATCTGCATTAGTGTAACTACCATTTTTTGGAATTTTAATTCATTTTATTTATTTCAGTGTTAGAATATATAATTTTTTGACGGCACCCCTAACGAAGTCAGACGGCACCCCGGTTGAGAAAGGCTGCTATATATAATAATCAATATACTGCATGCACTATAAGGCCAAAAGTTTGCTGACACCTGACCGTCACACCCATATATGCCTTACGTCCCATTCCAGATTTAGTCTGCATTTACTGTAATCTCCACCTTATAAGATGATGCAATAGCAATCCACGAGTTGCAAATTGTTGCTGCCTCACTTTGCTTTATGAAAACTGGCTGTGACATGCTGTAAAATTACCAAGAAAGAAAGACAAAACAAAGAGAAAAAAAAACAAGAACAGCAGCAGTAACAACAGCAAAAACAATGATACTGATCTGAGGATAGCCATATATAGTTCAAGCTTCATAAGGAACTTTAGCCCCCCACCCTTTAAAAAAATAAAAAATAAATAAATAAATAAATAGTGTTATATTTGTGGGTAGGTGTTTGTCCAAACCTGCCTGTGTGTGTAAATGCAAGGTGTTCATTCATGCACTGGGAATCTGTACTGGGCCCTGAGGGGAAGATGTGTCATCCCTTCATCTTATCACTGCTAATGGGAGTTTCAGCAGCCAAATATGGGGTATATGATGTATCAGTAGATTGCTAGCCGCCCTTTTTATTGTTTCCCTCCTTCTGACAGCCCCTTCCCCATCATATCAGGTGCCATTAAATCAATTTCAGGCCTAAACCTTCTGATCTGTGATGCAGGGCTATAAACCCTCATCACCAACCTTCTCTCATGGGTCACACTCACAAGGTTCGCAAGGGTAGGCCATGTTGGAAGAACGAGTTAGCTCAGGTCGTGCAGGCAAAAGGAGTGTTTTTCTGCTGTGAATCACATTCTCAGAAAACACACACTGTTATTCACCAGTGTTTAAGGTGCCAGCATGGGTTAGTTGTGATCGATAGGGAAACCTGAGAATGCATTCGGTATTGTCAACAAATACAAACAGCCTTTAAAAGGTGACTCCTGGTGTAGTGGCTCACCCAGTCTTTGCAGAAGATCCTACTTGACACATTTCCCTCTTGACCTTTCTACCAAAGCTGTGTGAGTTCTGTTAACATCTAGCAGACAGTGTCTGCTGGAACAGTTAATCTTGTCATCTTTTGGCATACTGAAGGCATGAACGGAGAACTTGTGATAAACTTCCTACTTTATGTTTTTAATCTTCTTCATGTTTCAATCAAATACAACACATCAGGCATATGACAATTGAAGGAATGTGTCTCTTTATTTGTCTACATTTATAATTTACCCAGTTACTTTGTTGTGCACAGTGGGCTTTATTCAGAATTGAGGAATTAAGCCTATGAAAAGTTATACATATTCAGAGCAAGTTATGAAGTCAATTTTCTGACCTCTCGATTCACGTTATTTAAAGCACATACACGTAGTTCACACCTCAGAGGTTTTTTTTTTAGGTGTCTGAGTTTTGATTTTGTTTTCCAGTAGTGTCAAGCCGTTAAACAAAAACATGCCATTTTATACACAAAGGACAGACAGCGCAAACCTTGTGCTGCTCTTGTTTGATTGTGTTGGTCATTATTCAAATGAACTGACTGCGTCCTTGTTCATTAATTTCTGCATTGTTAGAAGATCACCCACAGAACTGGCCACTCCCATCTGCAGTTTTTATTATTATTATTATTATTATTATTATTATTATTAATTTTTTAATTGAGAGAATGGCTAATGATGCAAATGGAAATTTGGTTTAATTTAACAATATGGTTTCCATATTGTACAACCCATAAAACAGTATTAATACTGTGTATCTCTCGGTCTAGTTCAGTACACACAACCACAATTATGGGGAAGACTACTGACTTGACAGTTGTCCAGAAGATGATCACTGACACCCTCCACAAGGAGGGTAAGCCATAGAAGGTCATTGTTGAAAAGGCTGGCTGAAAAAGGTGCACAAGCAACAGGGATGACTGCAGCCTTGAGAGGATTGTCAAGAAAAGTCAATTCAAGAACTTGGGAGAGCTTCGCAAGGAGTGGACTGAGGCTGGTGTCAGTGCATCAAGAGCCACCACACACAGACGTCTTCAGGAAAGGGGCTACAACTGTCACATTCCTAATATCAAGCCACTCCTGAACCAGAGACACCATCAGAAGCATCTTACCTGGGTTAAGGAGAGAAAGAACTGGACTGTTGCTCAGTGGTCCAAAGTCCTCTCTTCAGATGAAAGTAGATTTTGCATTTAATTTGGAAATCAAGGTCCTGGAGTCTGGAAGAAGAGTGGAGAGGTACAGTGTGTTTGAAGTCCAGTATGAAGTATCCGCAGTCTGTGATGATTGGGGGTGCCATGTCATCTGCTGGTATCCACTGTGTTTTATCAATTCCAAAGTCAATGCAGCCATCTACCAGGAGATTTTAGAGCACGTCATGCTTCCATCTGCTGAGAAGCTTTATGGAGATGCCGATTTCCTTTTCTTGTATGACTTAGCCCATGCCCACAGTGCCAAAACTACTACCAAATGGTTTGCTGACCATGATATTACTGTGCTTGATTGGTCAGCCAACTCGCCTGACCCAAACCCCATAGAGTATCTGTGGAGTATTATCAAGAGGAATTCATGGTAAAGGAGCCCCAACCAAGTATTGAGTGTATAAACTAAAATACTTTTCAGAAGCTGGACATTTCTGTATTGTAAATCCTTTTTTTGATTGACCTTAGGAAATGTTCTAATAATCTGAGATACTGTATTTCTGATTTTCATGAGCTATAAGCCATAATCATCAAAATTAAAACAAAAAAAGGCTTGAAATGTTTCACTTTGTGTAATGAACATAGAATATATGAACGTTTACCCTTTTGAATTAAATTACAAAAAAATAAACTTTTTCACTATATTCAAATTTTTTGAGATGCGCTAGTAAGTACATAATTATGCCTGAAAGTCAAAATACTGATTTGATAAATCATCACTTTGCATGCTTAACTCAACTATGAGCATGAAGTAAACCACAGGATTGAGGCTAAGCTTATATATTAAAATGAAAAAGAAAAAAAGTGATCAAGTTAGGAGAGGATCTGGCAGGAAATATGTACAGACATGGCAGATGCCAGCTCAGGTGCATCAAGCATCATTACTCTCTAACTTTAGCCATAAAGGAAGTCCAGCTACATGGTGCTGCTACCAATCAGGAGAGAGGGAAAAAGTGTGAGAGTGAAACAGTGTGATACAACACTATAACAGGAAAAAGAATTCAGGACTAATGGAGTCAGTTGATTTGTCTTCCTTGGAGGTTTGTATCTTTACCCAGTTGTGAAATTGTTGAGCTAGAGAACTTATGTTGACTAACAGGAGGTGTTGGTGAGTTTTTCTTGTATTTTTGTGTTCTAAAGTTGACCCTTCTCACCTAATATGTCATTGTAGTTACTGTCCTACCACTATCCAGTTCATGCTGAACTTTTTTGACAGGATTTAGAGCAACATATACAGTTTAGATAACTAAATACAAGGAGAATACATATCTGGTAAAATACAAAACAAAATATAACAAAACAAATTGAAACAACCAAACAAATAAACAAACTAGAAGGGCACTTGATAGAGCATACCTCCACCAAGCCACATTTTCGGATTTGCATCAAAATCTAATCAATTTTTCCTTGGCCCATGGCCCACCTTTCCTCAAAATGTAATCAAAATCTGTTCACTATTTTTTGAGTTGTTTCAGAAACAGACAATACTTGCAAAAATCACAAAGAAATGGAAGTTATGGCTGATGAGGTGTTTTTATAAGATTTGACTTTGGTGACCTTGACCAACCAAAAACTAATGATGTCTTTCTGTGACCCTAGTGAGTTGTCCTGTGCATTTTGGTGAAGGTTGGTCAAGAAATGATGATGCTAGAGCACCAACAAACAAAGGGACAGATCAACAAACTGGCAAAAATCTCCGATTTTCACAAGTAATGAGACAAAAACATAATCTACTCCAACAAAGTTGGTGGAGGTAAAAAAAAAAAAAAACCACCAGAAACAACCAAAGAGTTATAATCTTGTTCACCCCACTATACTTTAGGTTAATATTTAGTAATTATTTAAGGTAACTATTTACCACGAGCTGGCCTAGTACTTACCGTTGTGGCCAGAAGTTTACATACAGTGACATGAATGCCATCTTGGATATGAATGTCATGGCAAAATTTGGGCTTTCAGTAATTTCTTTGAACTGTTCTTTTTCTGTGGCAGAATGTACAGCATACACCTTTAATTAAAAAAAAGACTAGAATTTGGTGCACAAGTTTTAATTTTCTTTGGGTTTTCTGAAATCAACACAGGGTCAAAAATATACATACCATACCGCACACCTAATATTTGGGTAAAATGTTTCTTCGCAAGATTCACCTTGACCAAACATTTTTGTTTACCATGAACAAGCTTCTGGCAGAATTCTGGTTGGATATTTCATGACTCTTCATGGTAGAATTGGTAGAGTTCAATTACATTTTTTTTTCTTGGCATGAACTCAACTTATAAGCACGGTCCATACATTTTCAATAGGGTTGCAGTCAGGACTTGTTTTAAGCTTAATGTTAGGCTGCTTTATCCTCCACAACCAGCTCTGATGTGTGTTTGGGTTCATTGTTCTGTTGTAACTCCCAAGTCCTGAGTCGTGCTCAAGTTTCTGATGGTTTATGCTGAAGAATTCTGAGGTAGTCCTCTTCCTTCATTATTCCATCCACTTTGTGCAATGAACCAGTTCCACTGGCAGCAAAACAGCCCCAGAGCATGATGCTGCTACCACCACCACCAGCTGGTACAGTGTCCCTCTGTACATGGTGGTCATTGTGGCCAAACAACTCAATCTTTGTCTCATCTGACCATACAGCTATCCTCCAGAAGGCTTTTTCTTTATCTGTGTGGTCAGCTTCAACCTTTAGTTAAGCTTGAAGGTGTCAATTTTGGAGCAGGGGGTTATTTCTTGGATAGCAGCCTCTTAGTCCATGGTGATCTGAACTATAGACAGTGATCCATCAGCTTCCAGTTCATGGCAGAGCTGTGCCATGGTGGTTCCCAGGTTGTTCCTGACCATCCAAACCAATTTCCTTTCAGCTGAGGGTGACAGTTTGGGTTTTCTTGAAGCAAAGTGGCTTGGCAAAGTGACTACACCTCACAATAACTTGGATACAATTGTTTTAACTGATCTTGGAATTTGCAGTTGTTTAGAAATGTCTCCAAGAGACATTCCGGAGTTGTGTATATCTGCCATCCTCTTTCTCAGATCTGCACTGAGCTCCTTGGACTTTCCCATTTTACTGTGTGTTGGTCAATCCAGTGAGTGCTGTAAAGAAACCCTTTTTATGAAGGCACAGAGAAACTACCAGCTGTAGTCAATCATGATCACTAACAGGAGGTTAAGAGACATCAGCCTTGGCAAGATAAGAGACATTTTTGAAGTTTCAGCATCTCTGAATTAATAATGTAAGTGAATGTATGTAAATTTTTGACCCTGTATGTATAATTTTGACCTTGTGTTGATTTCAGAAAACCCAAAGAAAATTAAAACTTTTGAACCAAATTCAAGTGTTTTTTTTAATTAAAGATGTATGCTGTACAATCATTCTGCCACAGAAAAAGAACAGTTCAAAGAAATTACTGAAAGCCCGAATATTGCCATGACATTCATATCCAAGATGACATTCATGTCACTGTATGTAAACTGTTGACCACAACTGTAGTGTGTCCCCTTCTTAACCAGGAGATCATGAGTTCTACTCAAGGTCGGATCATACCAAAGGCCATCATAAAAATGGTACCTACTGCCATCTGGTGAGGCATGCTGCAATACAGATGTGAGTAGGGAGTTAAACTCTTGTGGTTACCAGAGGACCAGCCCCCTGTAACCCTAGCTAGATAACAGGTGAGAGGCTGAGGGCTACTGAAATGGAGATCTGTGCCACCCAATATGTCTTAAGGGCCTGGTTAGTACTTAATGGAAGAATGCCTGGGAAGATCAGGCGTTGGTGTGGTAGGAACTTTGACTATTTATACTAGTTAGCATTCTATCTGCATCTAACAGCCCCAGAGATGTGCAGAGCCTCAGGGAAAACTTCAGTGCTTGTGTGTGCTGTGAGATTACAACCTAGCAAACCATTTCCCTTAAACCAAAGGTTATATGTTAGCTAACTATTCCAAGCTGGTCATTTTGGAAAGGAAAACAGCTCTTTAGTCTGCCCACTAGCACCACTATTTCCAAGACAGCAGGTTCAGTGGGAAGAGAAAAGTTACCTGGCTGGTGCATCAATGAGCCTCAAATTTCTCCAGGAAATAAACATGTCCTCGTCATTATCGATTGGGTTACCTGCTGTGTGGAAGCATTCCACTTATGTCAACAAGGAGCTAAGACCATGGCAAAAAGATTTCTGTTTGACTTCATTTCCTGCCTTGATGCACAACTCAAAACTCACACTGATCATGGGAAGGAAGTGTAACATGTCCTGTTCAAAGTCTCCTGCAAGTGACCAAGACAAGTACTTCAGATAGTCTTCAATGGTCACACATTTTAATTGAACAATTTTAAAGATAATCAGGATTTACAAAATTGGGATGAACACTTTCCTCTGCTTACTGCCTCTAAATTCAGCAAGTGGTGGTAGAGAGTAGATGCAACCTGGAAAACCAAGAATCCACCACGGTTTTTCCAAGAGTTCCAGGTTAATCTCACACACACTAGGTAACATCTCAGAAATGTCAAAAGAATGTATGACTTGCACCTATTTTAAAATCAGTGTGGGCTTTGTTGTGAATAGACCTGGCTTTGTTGGCTTTGTAGACAGGAGCATCACTGCATTTGCAGTCTGTTTTGTAATCTTAATTAAGATGAGCACCACTTTAAGTTGCCGTGCACGTCTGTCCATACCATAAACAAGAAAAGCCAATTGCGGCAATAATTTTAATGTTTGTAATATGTTAATAGTGTGGTTACATTAAGGGTATAAAATTACCACATTTGCACTGTCTCCTCACAGCAAGAAGGTCCTGGGTTCGAGCCCAGTAGCCGATGGGGGCCTTTCTGTGTGGAGTTTGCATGTTCTCCCCGTGTCTGCGTGGGTTTCCTCCAGTTGTCCCAGTTTCCCCCACAGTCCAAAGACATGCAGGTTAGGCTAATTGGTGACTCTAAATTGACCGTAGGTGTGAATGTGAGTGTGAATGGTTGTTTGTCTCTGTGTCAGCCCTGCGATGACCTGAAGACTTGTCCAGGGTGTACCCAGCCTCTTGCCCATAATCAACTGGGATAGGCTCCAGCTTGCCCACGACCCTGCACAGGATAAGCGGTTCCGGATAATGGATGGATCTTTAAAGTACAAAATAAAAAAAAGTAAACAGTTTGAACCAAAAAGTGACAAAGAACAAGAAATGAGCTCTAATCTGAATTAGTTTTTAATCTAATTGTTCAGTCTAATTGTCCCTATGTACTCAGTTTCAGTAAAATATAAAACCACAGCTCCATTTTGATTACTAGCTCTTGTCGGGGAAAAAAAAAATCAGATCAAAGATTCTCCATATTAGCCTCAGCACTGAAAATGAGGATATAAATATGAGGTATTGCTTATAGACCACAAATTTGACTGACTGTTTGGTTTTACCAATCATATCTATCATTGATCATATCTATACTGCATCACAAAATGTATCACTGCTTTTCTGTAGTTATACAAGGTGTTTCAAAAAATTTTATGTTATTTGAGATGTAAATATCCCAGAAACTACATAGTCTAGGCAAATGAAACTGAACAGGCTTAATGTTGAGCAATATAAGATTTATTCCTCAAAATTTGAATGAGAAATTCAAAGGTATGTGGAGTCCATGAACGATTTCACAAATTTTCAATATGTGCATTGCCTGAGACACAGACACACATAGACAGCCTTCCTCTTTGAACTTTTTGTGCCGTGTCCAAATCTGCATTGCAGTTGGAGCATTTTTAGAGAATTCTCTCATAAATGCACACTGCACAGTCTTGTTCGACTGTGTTCGAGCGTACTCTAACACACAAAATGTGTTTTCTTTTCCAGTGAATAAAGATAAAAACAAAAAACATTAAACATAAAATTTGGACCTGTTTCCACACATGCTGTTAAAATTTGAGGTCAACTGAACGAGAATTGGCAAAGTTATTAGATTGTGAGATCTGAACGAGAATTGGCAAAGTTATTAGATTGTGAGATATCAATTTTTTTAAACACCCTGTACTTGTGTTATGAAAATATTAGCATAATTTTGTGTACCTTTTTATTTTTCTATCCTATCTCTTATATTTGTTCTATGTTAAGTATCTGTGATGTGCATTTGTGTGTGTGTGTGTGTGTGTGTGTGTGTGTGTGTGTGTGTGTGTGTGTGTGTGTGTGTGTGTGTGTGTTTTGCTTCTGTTTGACCGGATGGTGGACATAGCATTGATATGTTGTGACAGCGGGTGCCCTAGCTGGTAAGCTGTGAGCGTACGCCACCATATTGCTTGGCTCCCTGGGGAAGGGGGATCAGCGTGCCAGCCTTGCCAGGAAGTGATAATAGGCGCAACACGTCTTGCTTTCTCACATTACGGCAAGTGAAGGGTGACAGATCGGAACTGTGATATTGCTGTGTGCAAAAAAGGGCTGAGGCACCTATTTGCCATGTGGCCTGGGATAATGATGAATCTGCTAAACTATGCTGTGCCACCCAGCTGCCAACCACGGCCACAATATGCACTAAAGTGTAAAACAAGATTTTGTAAAAGGGACCACATATGATGTTCCTAAGATAATTTTTAATCATGAAAGTAGGAACAATAATCTTAAAATAATCTTAGGTATTTTATACAATGAAGAAAAGCACCAGTGTTTTCACTCCCTGCATGTTATGTTGCAGATGTCAAAAACCTCCAGGATATAAAAAGGCACAATTATGAGATATAAAGGGTTCAAAATATAGTTTTTATCTATCTATCTATCTATCTATCTATCTATCTATCTATCTATCTATCTATCTATCTACAGTGGTGCTTGAAAGTTTGTGAACCCTTTAGAATTTTCTATATTACTGTGTAAATATGACTTAAAACAACATCAGATTTTCACACAAGTCCAAAAAGTAGATAAAGAGAACCCAGTTAAACAAATGAGACAAAAATATTATACTTAGTCATTTATTTATTGAGGAAAATGATCCAATATTACATATCTGTGAGTGGCAAAAGTATGTGAACCTTTGCTTTCAGTATCTGGTGTGACCCCCTTGTGCAGCAATAACTGCAACTAAATGTTTGCGGTAACTGTTGATCAGTCCTGCACACCGGCTTGGAGGAATTTTAGACCATTCCTCCGTACAGAACAGCTTCAACTCTGGGATGTTGGTGGGTTTCCTCATATGAACTGCTTGCTTCAGGTCCTTCCACAACATTTCCATTGGATTAAGGTCAGGACTTTGACTTGGCCATTCCAAAACATTCACTTTATTCTTCTTTAACCATTCTTTGGTAGAACGACTAGTGTGCTTAGGGCCATTGTCTTTTTGCATGACCCACCTTCTCTTGAGATTCCGTTCAAGGACAGATGTCCTGACATTTTCCTTTTGAATTTGCTGGTATAATTCAGAATTCATTGTTCCATCAATGATGGCAAGCTGTCCTGGCCCAGATGCAGCAAAACAGTCCCAAACCATGATACTACCACCACCATGTTTCACAGATGGGATAAGGTTCTTATGCTGGAATGCAGTGTTTTCCTTTCTCCAAACATAATGCTTCTCATTTAAACCAAAAAGTTCTATTTTGGTCTCATCCGTCCACAAAACATTTTTCCAATAGCCTTCTGGCTTGCCCATGTGATCTTTAGCAAACTGTAGATGAGCAGCAATGTTCTTTTTGGAGAGCAGTGGCTTTCTCCTTGCAACCCTGCCATGCACACCATTGTTGTTCAGTGTTCTCCTGATGGTGGACTCATGAACATTAACATTAGCCAATGTGAGAGAGGCCTTCAGTTGCTTAGAAGTTACCCTGGGGTCCTTTGTGACCTTGCTGACTATTACACGCTTTGCTCTTGGAGTGATCTTTGTTGGTCGACCACTCCTGGGGAGGGTAACAATAGTCTTGAATTTCTTCCATTTGTACACAATCTGTCTGACTGTGGATTGGTGGAGTCCAAACTCTTTAGGGATGGTTTTGTAACCTTTTCCAGCCTGATGAGCATCAACAACACTTTTTCTGAGGTCCTCAGAAATCTCCTTTGTTCGTGCCATGATACACTTCCACAAACAGGTGTTGTGAAGATCAGACTTTGATAGATCCCTGTTCTTTAAATAAAACAGGGTGCCCACTCACACCTGATTGTCATCCCATTGATGGAAAACACCTGACTCTAATTTCACCTTCAAATTAACTGCTAATCCTAGAGGTTCACATACTTTTGCCACTCACAGATATGTAATATTGGATCATTTTCCTCAATAAATAAATGACCAAGTATAATATTTTTTGTCTCATTTGTTTAACTGGGTTCTCTTTCTCTACTTGTAGGACTTGTGTGAAAATCTGATGATGTTTTAGGTCATATTTATTCAGAAAGATAGAAAATTCTAAAGGGTTCACAAACTTTCAAGCGCCACTGTATCTATCTATCTAAACAAATGATCCATCCTGACTCCTAGATGTGCATCTGCCCATTTTCAAATGTCAAAAATCTCTAACTGTGACTCAATTAAAAGAAAAGAGAATGCATTAGTAATTTCTGGGCCAAATAAAATCAAAACTTTTCTTGACGTTACTGAACACAGAGAAAGTGAGTCACTTACGCTTTACATGTCAATCCTGTAGGACTTGCAGGCCACAAAAAAACCAACCAATACCACAACACAGTAGCTACAAAGAATAGTGCAGTGCGTAAGCATGACTGTAGACATTCAGTGGTTGATAACATCTGAGACGCTATCACTTTTACTGTCAGTTAAAGTTACGTTCAGGTAAAACCAGGCATTTCTAATCTTCACATTTGGGCTGTGTAATTGAGGTCCAGGTAACGTGTGGCTAAGATGTGGTTACTTTATATGAGGCCTGGCTACATTACGGATCAGGAAAAAAAAGAAAAAAAAAACATGTAGACCAGAAAGATCAATAAAAGTTCCAACAAGTTTTTTAAAGTATGTGGAGATGTGCACTTTTAAGCTCCTTCAGGTTAGGGCAGGGTTTAAACTCTGAGCCTGTTGAGTTTATGCTCACTAAAGCTGGCCTAAAGGCACAGCCTGATGTTACATTTTGATGATCTATTCCTCTTCTTCCACCCTCAGTAATTATTCTGATCCAAAATCTCACCAAATAAACTTCGCTTCAACTCTGCACTCTACTCCCTCTGCCTGGCACTGCTCTGCATGCTGCCTCCTCCCCTCTGCCCTTGCAGCTTTCTTGCCTGAGGCCATGCTGTGCTTGGTGAAGAGCTCTGCTGTGAGCGAGTGAGTATGCATCCTGCCATCAATAGGGGTGAGTTACACAGGTTGACAGTTCAAATACAGGTCACAACTCTGTGCTTTCGGTGATTGGCCTTCACCATGCTCCCAACTACACTGCGCTTAACATGCAGTAGGCACAGGCAGGGGTACAAGGCCAATCCAATAGACTAACACCAAAGGGCGACACAGTTTTGTTTTGTTTTTTTCAGATACATGATCATTGTGAAAGGAAACCAGGAAATGAAATCTATTATAACTGCTATTTTACTACTGCCATGGCTAGGATGAGACATGTTGCTACTAGGAATGGCATATTACAAACAAGCTACACTACCAGTCATGATTACCTGTGAAGCACTTACTAATTAAAAAAACATTTGTATATCTAATCTGAGATGTTCACTAAGATGCAAATTTGCATTGCAATCAAAGATCTACATATGAAAAGGATCATACAATGAAGCGCAGCTATACATGTGGCTGAGAGATACATAAAAGCAGAATTAGCTTCTTATTTTCAGGGCTTGAAATTAACTTTGTGGACCACAAGACAGCTTTTATAAAATTTAGTAGCCTGTCACTATAGACCCCTTTCACATGACGTCACCGCGCCGCGAGATTTTGTTAGGCGCCATATTGGAAGACCAAGTACATGCACTCACAATATAAAACAAAGTACGAGCGAGAGTAAAGTGACACGATGGATGATAATTCTGGTTATGTGAGTACATTACCAGCTGCAGAAAGGGCACGGTATGTGGAGAAACTGGCTGTGATTGATGGGTTTGACCCATATGATAAGACTCGCGGCAAGGGAGAATGGAAACATAAGGAGGACCTGACACCAATTCTGCCATCTGTTTGCTACCCAGACATTGTAAAATATTTGTTGTTTACACTCAGTGCCTACACTCAGTGTTCGAACTATGCCGATATTTTCGGGGGGGTCCCTTTTTTTCCCTTGGGGGTGTGTGTGCTTGCGCTTGTCTCAGAGCGCGGATCTCCAAACACATGAGAAGCCTATCTTACGCACATATCACGTGGACTCCACACCTCCACACACGCATCGCGTCTGAAGTCATAACTCATCAGGGGAAATCGTGTCCACATTGGCATGTTCAAAAAACAACCTCACGTTAACAATGATACCACACGCAAGAAAAAAAAAAACAGTCAGGCTACTCAACAACCAACCTGGCAGCAGTGAGCAAGCCCCAAACCATCCTAAATTATTATTATTATTATTATTATTATTATTATTATTAAATTGTAGAAGTCTGGGAGGCTTGCTCCTCATACAGTTATCAACTTGGGGCCAATTTAGCATGTTTTAAATCTGAATTTCTTGCGTTTGGTTACCTCAAAGTGTCCACAGATCATCCACAGACTTATCCATTATATCCACAGTTTTTTGCCAAGTCTCACACAGGTTTCTTTCAAGTCTACTGTTGGGCCAATAAATCATAAATAAAACAGCTCAGATTTGTTTAAGTCGTTTGCCACTCCACTTTATTCTCGTGGGTTCACATACCGCTGCCTATTTCCCCCTAATCACGAGTTTGTTGGTCTTCCAATATGGCGCAGGATCTGTTTACTTCCGGTTTCAGATGACGTCAGTGAGAGGGGTCTATATTCCTTTGCAATTATATGTTTAAATTCATTCAGATGAATCAGTTAATATGTTAAAGCAAGACAGCCTTTCAATTTCATAAAATCAGTGAAATTTAGTTCCTTCTGAAATTTAGTCATTATGATATATGTTTATTTCTGTAATATCTCACAAAATATCAGGCCATTCTGGGGCTGGGAAGTTATTTAATTCGAGGGGATTCCTGAGCAAATAATGTGCATGAAATCGCTCGCTTTGCGCAGTCAAGCAGACAGAAGAAGTCCGTGTGCACGTGTGCAGGTTTACCTTGACCGTGCACTGAAAGTTACATCATTCTGTCGCTAAACAAACAGCTGATCACACTGAGGTGTTCGCTGGCCACCGATATTTATTAGTTTGGTCCTGCGTTTCCTTTCCTTCTCAACATAACGTCTTTTCTTCTCGCTTTCCGTTACTGTAGTCGGTCTTTCACGTTTCATTCCCACACTCACGTCCTCCATTTTTCTCTCCTGTTTCAAATTTGTATTCCACAATGCCTTTAACAAACAGGGAAAGCCCACCACGTGATGCATGACATAGCATCTTGAATTGGGTCACAGTGAAGTAGGAAAAAATAGCAGAGAATTTAGGGCCACGTGGCCCTAAATTCATTATTTGTTCTATTTTTTAAAAAAAACTAGTAAAATTGGAAGTCTGTGATTCGAATTTAGTAGTTTTCGGTCCACTAAACAAAAATAACTGGGTGTCAGGGAAAATTATTTTCTTTTTATGACCTAAACTTGAAAAATCTGAAAGGTAGTCTACCTTTTAAATATCTGTTTATTCTGTGTGATCTGATCAAACATGCAGCATTTCAGTGCTGAAAGGACAGGGTGCGTGTGTGTGTGTGTGTGTGTGTGTGTGTGTGTGTGTGTGTGTGTGTGTGTGTGTGTGTAAGCAGACACGAATGTATATTACATGCAGCTACAAATGATGTATTCGTTTTCTTCTTTACTCAGCTCACACATAAAAGGTTCTTAACAACTGCCTTATGAGAAAAGATTAGGTACTGAAAGTTAATGCTTGTTCTACCATTGTATTTCATCAGTCAAAACCAATTACTGCACATTGTCCTTATTTGCGCTGAAACACACACACACACACACACACACACACACACACACACACACATATGCATGCACACATGCATGCATGCATTCATGCACGCGC